>NC_056728.1:1326098787-1326101287 GCF_019279795.1 Protopterus annectens
TGTGATCAAACCATAAGTAAATCATGCATTACTGACACACAGTCAAGGATTATTGCATAAATACACAATAAAAAATATTGTACTTGCATGTTATAAACAAAATCAACTCTATTACTTGAAATTTCCACATAATGGATAGGACCTGGTTCCGCCTGTTTGTTGATGTACCAGACCACGGACATGTTGTCCGTTTGTACTGCAATAGTCCCCGTGGGAAGAAAGTTGTCGAGGGCTTGCAACGTTAAAAGCACTGCTCTCATCTCCAGGACATTTATGTGCAGATGGTATTCTATGGGTTGCCACGTCCCGTGGACCATCCTGCCCTGATAATGCCCCCCCCACCCGATCAGAGAGGCATCCGTGGTGACTGTGGCAACTGGAGGAGGGGGAATAAAGGGTCGGCCCTGATGAAGAAGAGGGGAAGATATCCACCATTGTAGATGAGCCCTGCACGACTGTGTTACCAAGATTTCGTGTCTCATCGGAAGATTGTGGTATGACCACTGCGTGAATAACATCCACTGCAGGAGACGCATGTGGAAGCGAGCCAGTGGTAGAAGAACAATGGCCGCAGCCATTAGGCCTAGAACTTTCAAAACAAACCTGGCTTTGATCTTGTTGCTTTGTAACAGAAGCCGAACAAATTTTTGGATGTCCAGAATTCTTTGAACTGTTAGCCTGGCTAACATTTTGACGGTATTTAACTCTGCGCCTATAAAGGTGATAGATTGGCAAGGCACAAGAGAGAGGATTTTTTGAAATTTACCGAAATTCCCAGTTTCTTGCAAAGCTGTAAGGTGTAGTCTCTGGACTGAAGAAGCTGATGCTTGGTGGTGGCGGAGAGGAGCCAGTCGTCCAAATAAGGAAACACCTGGAATCCTCGACGTTTCAGGTGAGCTGTAACCACTGCCATGCATTTGGTAAACACTCTGGGGGCTGAAGTGAGGCCAAAGGGCAGTGCTCTGAATTGGTAATGACTGGTCCCCAGCCGAAGCGGAGAAACCTTCTGGAGCGTCTGTGAATCTTTATGTGATAGTACGCATCCTGAAGGTCTATAGAGCACATCCAGTTGTCCTTGCCCAGAAAGGGCAGAATGGACTGAAGCGTGACCATCCGAATCTTGCCTTCTTGACAGACTTGTTTAGTCTGCTCAGGTCTAGTATCGTCTCCAATCTCCCGTCCTTTTGGGGGCCAAAAAGAATCTTGAGTAGAAGCCGGATCCTACTTGGTCTGCCGGCACTGTCTGGATGGCTCTTTTTCCTAGGAGTTTTGAAACCTCCTGTCTTGCCAAATCCCTTTGACCGGGTGAGATGTCTGGAAGGGATTGTAGAGGTACGAAACCTTTCGAAGGGGATCTTGTAACCCTCGGATATGATCGACTGTACCCACTTCTCTTGGGATAGGGATTGCCAGGCTACTGGGTACAGTGAAATCCTTCCCCCGACTGCCTCCAAGGGTGGGCAGTCGGGCAACACCTCAGGGATGCTGAAAGGGCTTCTCAGGAAGAGACTCCCTGTTGCCCTGGTTCTGAGGAACCCCCTGCCTCTAGGGCGTCTGTCATTATTGTTACCCCTCTGCCTCTGGGGGTAAACTGACCACGTGTGTCCGTAGCTCCTTGGGCTTTACGGAACCACATCTTCCCCCCTTTCTGACCTTTGGGATAAGGTCTAGAAGGAGTGGAAAACTGGACTCCAACGGCATAAAGAGTTTTACCGTCCTGCTCACACCTGGTCAAAGTATCCTTCACCTGAGGTCGAACAAAGCCGAACCATCAAAGGGGTATTGGTGAAGCGCCTTAAAGGGGTCCGCAAAATTACACAGCCGCATCCAGGCTTGGCGTCTAAGAGCAACACCTGTGCTCATGCCCTACTTCGGCCCATCGGCCGCATAAGATATGAGCCGCATGGAGGAGTTAGATATGGAATTCAGGATAGCAAGCTGTGAGGCAATCTTATCCTGAGCCCCAGCAGCAGAAGGATCCTGGACTACTTCTCCCAGTTCCTTGAGAATATCTCGTTGAAGCCTGGTGAAGTGACAAAGGTAATTCAGCGAACGCATAGCAAAGGTCGCTGAAGAAAATATCCGCTTTCCATACCTGTCCATGGTCCTAGAATCCTTATTAGGAGGATGGACGGGTACTGAAGGATCCGCCAGTTCCTTCTTAGTGGCCGCCGCCACCACCATAGCATCCACAGAGACACCTTTGGAAAGGAACTGTTTATCCGAAGGGGCTGTGATGAACTTGGATGGTCTCCTGGGGACAGGTTCCACAGAATCTGGAGCGCACGCCTTCGAGCCACTACCTGCATAAGTGGGTCGAAGGCGGAGACACCCAGGAGGTGGAGGGTCGGATCCAAACGCCTCCAGGTATACCGACTCATCCTCGGAGGGGTCAATGGAGGCCAATTCCCCTCTGTTTGAGGAGCTCAAGGATGTCTGAAAAAGAGACATCCTCAGAGGGGACCGGGGAACCCTCCGACTCATCTAAGTCGGTATCAGA
>NC_056728.1:1326453787-1326493787 GCF_019279795.1 Protopterus annectens
ATGAAAATCCCCTTAACACATAAAAATATGATTGTAAATAACTCCATGTTATGGTTACTAAAGGAATTTTGTACTTCACCTATTACACCTAAACATATGGTTTGTTACCCATTAAATATTATTATTAGTTATCGTAACTTTATATTACATAAAAAAATTTAATAAACACCCTACCTATTTTTGCCATTAATAATACTGTAAAAAAAAAAAATAAAATCCCTCTACAGAATTAAAAAAAAACATTCCCAACCCCCAAAGCAAAGCTTCTTGCCCACTCTCTCCCCTTATTCAACTCTTCTCTATGCCTCATCAATTTCACTAAACCTGAAAAAAAATCTCTCTCTCTGACTAACACATATAATAGCATTGCCAGATTTGCAGCTGGCACTCCTTTTTTCAACTCACCACTGTCTGAACCTTCAGAAAACTTTCACTGGACACACCAAACTTCTGACCCCCCTTACTCTAACCTGAATTTCTTGGGCTCCTCAAGCAAACTCTCTAACCCATTGGGAAAGCTGCTGGAAACCAACTTCTAACTGAACTTACTTCTATGCCACCTGCTTTGTTCAAACAAAAAACTAATTATATCTTAAAAAAAGTGGATATGTCCATGCTGCTTTAACTAACTAAAACACACAACTCACACTTTCCTCCTCTATCCCTCTCACTCTCTATTTACCTTCTAGTATATACTGTAGTAAGTATAATCTAACCTACCTCTCCTCAACCTACCTCTCATTGTACTCTTGTGTATATACATTCTCTGATATATTTTAAGCAAATGTTTCCTTTTATATATAAAATTCTGTATATATTTGTTTTTTTTGTTTGTTTTTGTTAAGTAGTTTTTTTTTCTCTCGGGCCTCCACTGAAATGGACATGTATCCCAGTTGGACTAGCCGGTTAACAAATGTATTCATGCACCCTAAGTATAGGGAATGGAATTTTATTGTATTTCCTATAATGTATACTCAGGGTATGCTTTTGTCATCTATTTCTGAAGGAACTCATTTAGCTATAGATAATGATCTAAAGTACTGGTATCAGTTGATATCTGATAATAAAGTTAAAAATCTAGATTTCTTAAAACAAGAATTTGATCTAAGAGAAACTTGCTGGTTAGAGGTTCAGAACTTTAGACAACATCTCATTAATAAAATAGATTTAATGTCTATAACTGTTAAAGAATCTATTCCAACACTGATTGATTACTTGATATTAAATTTACAACATAAAGTTTCTGATAAAGGTAAACTTTCATACATACATAAAGTTATCAGACAAGAAACTTTCTACAGTGTAGATTCATACTGGAATTATTTCACTTCTATTAATGGGGACCCACCAAATCAACAAGATAAACAATATATATTGGAATCTGCTTATAGAACTACGTCTTCCATTGTCTGGAGACTTTATACATGGAAATTTTACATAGATCTTTTTATACACCTTTGATGATGAATAAAATAAATAATAAAGATAATCTATGTAAGAGATGTAATGTAGAAATGAATGCTGACTGGGCTCATATGTTTTATGACTGTATAAAATTGAAAGAATACTGGAAGTCAATTAATGAATTTTTGCAAGCTCTTTTACAGATAATTTCATTATTTCTAAATCTCTTATATTATTCAACACACCTGTACCTCAAAGTGTTAAAAAGGTTAAGCTTCCCTTGTTATGGTCTAATCTAGCAGTGGCTAGGAAAATAATAACTAGAAATTGGATTTCAGATACACCTCCTTCGTTCAATGAATTTAAAAATGTTATGAATATAGTGTGCCATATGGAAATAAACACAATTAGGACTAGAACAAACAGAAAAACATCTTATTTTATTGTATGGGATAATTTACAAAATTTGTTAAAAAAATTTTAATTTCAATAGCATGATATTTTAGTTTAATTAATTGATCTGATTGTAGTGGATGTCTTTGTAAATACTTTAGTTGTTTTGTTGAATATTATAATAATACCTATTTTTAATTACTTGTATAAAATTGTTATGATATTTCTCTTATATGTTAAAACAATAAACTTGTTTTGAAAAAAAAAAAAGAACACCGTTTAAACCCCAGTCTATCTTTTCTTAACTGCCATGATAGCAAATTAGATAGCAGAAAGGGGTACCAGCAATGGTACAAAGGAATACTCGAAGGTATAAGAAAAAGGGAAAGATTACCAACGATGGTAAGAGGAGAATACCTCGCGGTAAAAAGGTAGAGAAAAGAGAAGAAAAACATGAAGAAAATATGGTTGCTAGATGGAATAGGGTAAGATACAACAAAATAGAAACTTTTCTGAGAGAAAAGTAATATAAATGACTATTAAAGAACAAATAACTGTACTTAGCTTAAGAGAAGCAGCTTGACACGACCGAATGGCAACGTGGCAAATGAAAGCTGAGGTAACAGGGAGAGGAGGATTGTGGGTAAGAGTTTAACTCGAGAGTGTGAAGCTGATGCGAGCTTGGAAAATGGCCGGCTCGGTTCCGAGGTCGGAACCGATACCCATGCATAAGGAATGAACGAGGATTAACAATATCAGATTGTTAGTTCACCAGTGAATACTACACTGACTTCCTATGTGCCAGTGGTTAATGGTAATGGGATTATATTGGATGACTTTCATAAATCCCTGTTACCCAACTTACCAGAAAGAACAGAGAAGCAAAATCAGGATCCACTGAAGCAGCAGTTAGAAAAAATAGAAGGACGAAAAGGAACAAGGACTTACAATGGACCAGAAACACAGAACAGGTCGTTGAACCTGTCTTAGTAGTTAGTCAAGCAGTAGTTAACTGTTAACTTATCTGACATTTGTTTAACAGCTGCTGACATTTCCTTGTTAAATAAAGGTATTAAGTTTGTCCCTGCTAATACTGATACGAGTTATAGAAGCTTTAACAGATCTAAAAATATTTGTTAGGAACTTAAACCTTAAACTGATTTTTAAAAACTCAGCTTCTATATAATCACAGGTGTGCAAAATATCCAGTGTTTTATACCTAATGGTCATCACATTGTTACCGTCTTTCACAATACCTGTGAACAAACTTTGGGAATTATATGTTAAACGTGATGCTGTTAAAAGTTATAATTTAATATACAATGAATATCAGGCTTTGCAAAGACTACAGAATAATGCAGATACTATTATCAAGCAAGCCGATAAAGGCGGTGCAGTGGTTATTTTAAATAGAAAGGACTATGTACTTTATATGAATGAGTTTTTACAAGATGAAAGTACTTTTAAAAAATCAACTGTTCTGATGTCTCTCATTTCATTAATGGCATTAATATGTCTATGAATGAGGGAACATATTTATCATATGAAAAAGGGCACAGTACATAATGCTCTAGCTAAGCATATTATGATGACAAATGCACAACATGTATTTTTGTTCAAAGTACTGGAAGTGATACACCCCAACCCTAGAGGTGGGGATATAAAAACGTACACAGAAGGAAAAGAAACAGAGTGGATAATATTATTAAAAGCAGACAAAGGTTGTGGCTTAAATGAGAGAGCCTCAAACCCAAATTGAGGCAGAGCAGGAATATTAAATAATTTAAAATCTTTACTGTTATTTATTTGAAACTCATCTAATGTTTTTTTAATAATAGCTGATAGCATTTTATTCATGTATTTGTCTATGTTTATTTTTATATGCTTTTACACACCTGCACTTTGGCTGTGTGCACATGTATTTCTACTATAAAAGCACACATTTTTTATTGTAAGGGCACATGTTCCTGATAGCATTTTATTTATTTATATATTTTTTATATGCTCTCACACATTTGTACCTTGGTTGTGTGTATATGTACTCCTACTACAAGAGTTTACACAGTTTTCACTGTAAAGGTACATATTCCTCTAAAATCCTGTGAACTCTGTATTGATTGTTTAATTTGTTAATTGTTGATTACATCTAATATATATTGTCAGAAGTATTTGATGAAGTTGTTATAGATCTGATGAAGCATCACTGCGAAAGCGCTTATCTGACTCTTTTTTTAACTGGTTTTGGATTAAACATCGTTTTTATCTGCATTATCTGCATTGTTGGCATTCATTTTGCTGGATTTTATTACTACGAGGATTAGTACCTGCTCACGCTGGGGTTTTTTCTCTATTTTTTCTCTATTTTATCTGATCATATTTATGAACTGCAACTAAACAATCATATTTCAATTGATCTTTCTAATTATTTTAATGTGCCATGTGCAGTCACTCCAATACTATATGGCCTACCTAAGATCCATAGGGATATCCATCGTCCACCAATGAGGCCGATAATCTGTTCATGGCTGGGACACAAAGCCTATATCTATATATTTACAATCTTTTCTAAATGATTATTTAAATAATGTAAAAAGTTATATTTGTGACATGGGCAATTTTTTAATAAGGTATACGACTGGCATAGTTCCAAACAACACAGTGAATTTATATTTGCAACATTAAATATTACATCTTTGTTCATTGTAATTCCGAAAAATTTTGGGACTGATACTGTACAAGATTTTCTTTGTACATACAGCGGTTTACCTGGAAGGGAAATTACAACATTGTGTGAGTTAGTTGAGTTGGTATTAATCAACAGCATATTTATGTTTAAGAATAAGTTGTATCATCAAATTTCACGAATAGCGATGGGTACTCCCTTCGCTAATGTATATGCTAATATCACTCTAAGCCAATGGGAAGACTGATATATTTATCAATGTCCATTTGTATTTAAGTCTACGACTTCCTTTTTTAAATACTGTGTAGATGTCTTTTTTGTATGGGAAGGCGAACAACAGCAACTAATAGAGTTCAGTGTTTTATTTTGAATAATACAACTGACTTTCTGAAATTTTTGTTAAACTTCTATAAGGAGGAATCCGTTTTTTACATGTAAAATTAACAAAGAGTGATAATGGTATTAATACAAGTATTTATAAAAAGGAAGTGAGTGCAAACAGATGTTTGCATAAAAATAGTATGCATGCCAACCATACATTCAGAGGCATCGCTAAAACTGAAATGTTAAGAATTAGTAGGTTAAATACTGAAGATCAAGTTTGTAAAAAGCAGATGAATAATTTGATACAGGAGTTTAGTAAAATGGGATATGGTAATCAATTCTTAAATTATCTTAGGTCTGAAGTTTTAAATGAAAGAAATGGGTTGGCAAAACCATTTTTTATGAGCGAAGGTGCTACTCCTGTTCGTACTAATAGAAAAAAAATCTGCATTATCCTACTTCTTATAACAGAAAAGCCTCTGACGTCAAAAATATCATTTCGAAAAATTGGGGCATTCTTGAGGGTCTACCCAAGCTTAAAGGTATCATTGGCCAGGATTTGCTTACAGAAATTGTTCTAACATAAAAGAGTGCCTGTTACAAGAATATAAGTACAAGAAATAAGAATGTGATTTTTAATAGATTTGGTACTTCCCCTGCCATATTTGTTCATGCAGTAAATGCATTTTAACTGATATTAATTTTCATCACCCTAGAACTAACAGATGTTTTACCTTTAAATGTTTTGCAACATGTAACACTTATGTCATTTATTTAGCTACGTGCACTATATGCACAAAATTTTATGTGGGTAAGAGCAGTAGAAGGCTAAAGGATCACATCACAGAACACCACTCTGCTATACGGAGAAACATTAATACTAATGCTCACGCCAAACATACAATGGAAGCTGGATTAGATCATGTGTTTATGTTCAGGGTGACTGATGTTGTATATAAGAATATAAGGGATGGGGATACTAATACTAAGCTTGAGGTCAAGGAATACGAATGGATCGTTAGTCTGCAAGCTGACAGTGAACCTAACATTAATGCTGCAGTCAGCATTAAGCCCATTTTGAAATATAAACAAATGAGTTTGAAATGATTGTTGTGGCAACTACCTGTGAGATCGTTACATTGTTTTAGGTTTCTTGCTACTACTGAGATTTACTGCATCACAAATTAATGGTATTTGTTGATTGGAGGGCTGCATCGTGCAGTGTAAATGTTACTATTTAATTGTTACTTTGTATCATTTGTTTTCACACTGATGAAGGGTATACAACCTGAAAGCTTGGCTTTGTGGTTAATAAAGAAAACGTTTTAGTGTTTCTACAAGTCCGCGCTTTTACTGACATTGTGCTGCTATTTTACCATGACTACATTTACTGCTGCTTGGATCCAGTTTTACATTATCTGGGTGTATCAGACAACCCTTGTCTTGTGTGAGAAGGTCCAGTCTGTAAGGAAGCTTGTCGCAATTATCCTTGGTCATTTTGAAATGAAGGAAGAACCACTGTTGCCTAGGCCAGAATGAAGTCACTACAATGATCTTTGGAGAGTCCTTCTGAATCTTCAGAATGACCCTAGATAACAGTGGAAAGGTTGGAAAGGTATACAGAACATTCTCATTCAGGGAAACGAGACTGCATCTATTTTCCAGGCCTGCTTGCAAGGAGTCTTGGAGTAGAACACTGTCAGTTGTTTTTTGTGAAAATAAGTGAATATATCTATCCGAGATGTTTGCACAGCTTGATCAATTCCTGGAAGACCCTCCTCCATTAAATTTCCACTCATAAGGGTCTATCCTAGGTCTGCTCAACATGTCTGATAGAATGTAAGATGCCTGTAGAGTGAAAATGTGCTAAATTGCTACATCCCAGGCTACCACAGCAAATCTGTACAGATGGTAGGATCCAGAATTCTCTTGTTTATATATCGCATCACTGTGGTGTTGTCTGTAATCACTTGTAGAGATCTCAGGAACCAAAGATGATTGAGAGATATGACTGCATTTATTACAGCCAAACTTCTCCAACGAAGACATTCACAGACATGCTCAATAAATGCAACTGAACACCACCCCATCATCTCCAACTTGACCAGGCCCGTAACATACTCCAATGACACATTTCTAACTATTCTAAATAGCTCAGCACCAACTCATACATGTCGTATTACAAATAAGAGATTGCCCTGGATATCAAAAGAAACCATTAAACTTCAAAAACTATGTGTCAAAACAAGAAGTTATGTACTCAACATAACGTTCGATGTATGTAGTCCATCTCGTCTCACATTCTTACCCGTGGGTTCGGAGCCGAATGTCGGCTCCGACTCGGCCAAAACTTTTCTAGCTTGAAGTCTTTCTATTGGCTGGGCTAAGATGGTATCCCATGCTGCACTGCTCTATATCCCTAAATCTAGTTTGCTGTGAAGACCAGCACTCATTCTCCATGCATAACAACACCCAAGGAAAGGAAGAACAAACCAAGAATGAAGGGAGCTCTGAAACCAGACCTAACCTCCAAATCCTCCAGGAAGGGGGAAGGAGGGGGGGTAAGTAAGAATGTGAGGCAAGATGGACTACATACATCGAACGTTATGGTGAGTACATAACTTCTTGATGTTATGTAGTCCAATCTCGCCTACATTCCTACCCGTGGGACAGCATCCCTAGCACCTAAATCCTGGGATGTTCAGTGGAAAATACTCCTGAGCACTGTGGAACCAAAGGAAGACATGCCCCTAGATACCACATCCAACTTGTAATGAGTAACAAAGGTGTGGGGAGATGCCCAAGTAGCCGCAGCACAAATATCATCCATAGACAATCTGGACTGATAGGCTGTAGATGTAGATACAGACCGAGTAGAGTGAGCCTTTACCGGAAACGGTTAATCTTTACCCCCTGAGGAATAAATGAAAGAAATGCAACTGGAGATCCACCTGGACAGCGTGACTTTGGAGACGGAGACCCAATTCTGTTTTCCGAAAAGGAAACAAACAACTGATCAGATTTTCTGAGGTCTTTGGTTCTGTGTAGATAAAAATGTAATTGTCTGTGTACATCCAATTGATGAAATTTAAATTCTGCCTTGTTTGAGAACTGAGGAAAAAACACTGGCAACTCAATAGATTGATTAAGGTTACTGATTGACACCACTTTGGGAAGAAAGGAAGGGTTGGGTCTGAGAGAAACCCTGTCCTTATGAAAAATCAAATAAGGGGGTTTGACTGATAAGGCTTGAAGCTCTGAAACGCGTCTGGCTGACGTGATGGCTACTAAAAAGATAGTCTTCCAAGTTAAGAATTTTAAATCACAAGTGGCTGCAGGCTCAAAGGGGGATGAAGTAAGAGCCTGTAGAACAAAGTTTAAATCCCAAGGCATGACAGGTTCCAATACCGGAGGACGAAGTAACAGAGTGCCCTTCAGAAAAGCCTTACAGAGTCTATGAGCCATCAGACTAGGCTCGTTAGCGACATGGAAGGTAGAAATCGCTGCCAATTGGACTTTAATGGTTGTGGCTGCTGAACTCTGGTTAAAGAGCATAGACAAGAACTCCAACACAGATGAAATTGGAGCCATGTACGGATCAATCGTTTGGGTATGAGCCCAGATTGAAAATCTCTTCCATTTGCTGTAGTAAATCTTCCTGGTGGAAGGCTTATGAGAGGAAGATAAAATATGAACCACCTCCGGTGAGAAGTGATAAAGCCTAACTAATGATGGAAGTGGAGTAGCCAGGCTGTCAACCGGAGGGTCCGAAGAGAGGGGTGGAGCTGCCCTGACATGTGTGTCAGTAAGTCTGGCTGTGGATCCAGAATCCAAGGAGCGTCCATGAGATAGGGATGGAGAAAGGGGAACCAAATTTGACGAGACCAGTGTGGCGCAATCAGAATCATTCTACTTCCCAAGGCTTGCACAATCTGAATAACCTTTGACAGCAAGGGAACCGGAGGGAAGGCATATAGTAGACCGGAGGGCCAATCGTGGACTAGAGCGTCCCTGGGTGACTCCCCCTGAGGGGGGATGAACGTGAAGTAGCTGCTGCATTTGGCATTGAGGGGGGCTGGCAAAAAAATCGCAGCAAAGCTGACCTCACCTGCGGAAGATCTGTTCCGCAACTCGACAGATCAGGGACCCCTTGTAAGGCATCAGAATAGCTCTGCTTAGCCTGTCTGCGATCACACTGGACTTCCCCGGAATGTGCATTGCCACCAGAAAACATTGGGAAGACACTGCCCACTGCCACACTCGCATGGCTTCTCTGCAGAGGGGATAGGACTTGGTTCCTCCCTGCTTGTTCAGATACCACACCACTGACATACTGTCTGAGTGGATTGCAATAGTCTTGAGAGGAAGAAAACTCTGAAGTGCTTGCAACGCTAGCAGCGCAGCTCTCATCTCCAGGACATTGATGTGCAGATGCATCTTGTGCTCTTGCCACGTGCCTTGGACTGTCCTGCCTAGATAATGCCCCCCCCTCAATCTGTGAGGCATCCGTGGTCACCGTGGCAATCGGGAGCATAGGAACTAAGGGCTTTCCTGCATTCAGGTTGTCGGTGCGAAGCCACCAACTGAGATCCTGTTTGCACCTGTCCGTGAGAAGAATAGGGTAAGAAAGTGGAAGATGTTGGAGAGACCACTGGGCAAAAAGAAGCCACTAGAAGCCACTGAAGGAGTCTCATATGTAATCTTGCCAGAGGGACTAACATAATTGTCGCAGCCATTGTCTACAATAGTTGGAGGACCCATCTTGCCTTTGCTCTTCTCAAGGGAAACAGGGCATGAACTTGTTGTTGTAGGACACTGATTCTTTCCTGTGTTAGAAACGCCCGCATGAGGATAGTGTCTAGTTCTGCGCCTACAAAAGTGACACGCTGTGAGGGCAACAAGGCAGATATTTCCCAGTTCAATGTGATGCCCAGCTGCTGACATAGGTTTATAGTAGCGTCCCTGGTCTGAATGAGTAGATGCCTGGGTGGTGGCAGTAAGGAGCCAGTCGTCCAGATATGGAAACACCTGGAATCCCTGACGTCTCAAGTGAGCAGTTACCACTGCCATGCATTTGGTAAACACCCTGGGGGCTGTGGTGAAACCAAAGGGCAGGGCTCGAAACTGGAAATGACTGGCTCCCAGCCGGAAGCATGGGTGACTTCTGGATGCCCTGTTCATCTTGATGTGGTAGTAAGCATCCTTGAGGTCGATGGAGCACATCCACACTTCTTTTCCCAACAATGGGAGAACAGACTGCAATGTGACCATTCAGAACTTGGACTTTTGCATGTGGGTGTTCAATTGGCTGAGATCTAATATGAGTCTCAGGTCCCCTGTCCTTTTCGGCACCAAAAAGAATCTTGAGTAAGTCCCTAATCCGATCTGGTCTGAGGGGACATGTTGGATGGCTCCTTTTTCTAGCAGCTTTGAAACTTCTGAAGCTGCGTAATCCCTTTGACTGGGTGGAACATCTGAGATTTTCTTGATTGGAGGGGGATCCGATGAGAAGGGGATGACATATCCTCTGGAAATTATTTGTAGAACCTATTGGTCCTGGGTGACGTCTTGCCAGGCCTCCAGGTATAACAAGATTCGACCCCCGACTGGCTCCGGTAATGCACAGTCGGGCCTCCCATCAGGAGTGGCGGTAGGGAGAACCACGAAAGGAATTGCGGTCTTCCGAGTTGCGGGGGCCTCCTCTGCCTCTAGGGCGACGTCTCCCTGAATAACCACCCCCTCCTCTGCCTCTGGAGGGGGGCTAACCTTGTGCCCTGGGAAAAAACCTCTGTGATTTCTTGAACCACATCTTGCCACCCCTCTGGGCCTTGGGATAAGGCCCAGAGGGAAGGGAAAAACGGACTCCTACAGCAGACAGAGTTTTTCCCTCCTGCTCACCCCTGGTGAGGGTGTCTTTCACCTTGGTTCTGAACAAAGTGGAACCATCAAAAGGGGCGTCAGTGAATAAAGACTTGAAGGCCTCAGCGAAATGACAAAGGCGCATCCAGGCCTGTCTCCTAAGAGCAACTCCTGAACTTGCTGCCCTACTCGTTCCATCAGCTGCATATGAGATCAGCCTCATGGAGGAGTTAACGATGGAATTGAGGGTAGACATCTGAGCGTTAACCTTCTGGGTTAGAATTTGTCTAACACCATCAACCAACTGAGAAATTCAAACCAGCAAGTAGCATCAATCTTCTTAGACATGTCAAAAGCGTTTGACACCATCTCCCATCAGAAACTCCTTAGTACACTTGCCTCACTAAACCTATCAAAGGCTTCCCCCTCTTCTGGTTCCTAAGCTATCTTTCTGACAGACAACAAGCAGTACGATGGAAATCTGAACTCTCACAACTTCTGCCTGTCTCGGTTGGAGTCCCACAAGGGTCAATACTAGGACCCCTTCTTTTCACCATCTTCGCTAATGATCTAGCCTCATCTGCAACACACGCTAAAGTAGTGCAGTATGTGGATGATTCATCTTTAATCTGCTCAGCAGATACCTTACCAGATCTCCAAATAGTAGTCCAACAAGCTTTTAATGATGTTTAAAAATTCTAATTTTTCACATGTAATAACATTTTGCACATATACATATGTATAAAAAAATTAGAAAACACTTACAAAACACTTAAGAATCTGGATGTTGTTCTATGTTAATGTTAGTATATGTTTGCTCTTAACTTAAGAGCTGGGGCTAGTGAAAGGTGGTCATTCAATCCAGGGGGGGCACAGGCATCAAGTTGTAATTGCCAAATAAGTTCTCTAAATTCTAGCTTAGATTCCCAGTCACCTCCCCTTTCTTGTTGAGTAACTTTCTCTATAACCCAAAACCTATAATGTGAAGAAATGTTGCTGCAGTAGGAATTTTTGCAACACTCAGATTTTAGGACTACCCTAGAAAGCATGGAATTGGTATTAAAAACAATTTCATATATTTCTAGGGTGAGATATACCATCAAATGGATGGGGTTGGTATGTGTGCGGCATGCACACCTATATTTGCAAATATTGTCTTATTATACTGGGAAAAACATTTTATTTTTGAGTCACAGTACAAAGATTACATCAGGATTTACTTCAGATTTTTGGACAATATTTTTATTTTGTGGAAAGGGTCCCCACAAAATATAGAAGGTTTCATAGAATACATAAATAACACCACAGAATTTTTGAAGTTCACACATGAAACCAGGAAAATCGAAGTACATTATCTAGATGTGACCATTATGAAGGGCAATACTAATGGAAAATATATTTCAAAACTATATAGAAAGGAATGTTTCTCAAACTCATATCTTTATTATGAAAGTAACCATCCTTACAAACAAAAGAAAAACATAGTGAAAGGACAAATGATATGGGCAGCCCATTTGACTTCTAATAAAGATGACTTGGTGAAAGAACTGGATTACATTGAGGGAATGTTTTGTGAGAGGGGATACCCCAACAGCATGGTTAAAACTATCAAAGAAGAAGTTCCAAGGGGATAGGGAAATAAATCCATACCCCTATTAAAGTATGACGGTAATAATAACAACAGAAACAAGGACCAAGGATTAGTTAAAAGTTACACAGATGACATATATTTATTGTTGACATACAACCAAGATACTAAGGGGATTCAAAACATTGACAAAAAAACTGGAAGATGTTTTCTATTATGCCCAACAAACCCAGGGTATTTTCTAGACCACTAAAGTTTGGGTTCAGGAGAATCCCCAATCTAAAGGATATTTTTAAAAACAAAACATGTGGGCACAATATTAGGAACATATAAACGTGGTATGTGTGGTCAATGTTCATTTATGTATAACCAAAACACACTTACATTGGATTCCCCAAAAGTCACTTTTTACCCACAGAGGCATTTCAACTGTCATACCAATGGGGTGATTTATTTAGGCCATTGTAAGGTATGTGGTTCCTACTACGTGGGGAAGACCGAACGTACATTGAGGCAGAGGGTGTACGAGCATACATATGATATAAACTGGAAAAAGGACACCAGCGTCCTTTATAGACAATGTCTGCAGTGTCCCCAAGCACATTATAAGTTTTGGGATATAAAGTTACTCAACAAGAAAGGGGAGGTGACTGGGAATCTAAGCTAGAACTTACAGAATGTACTTGGCAATTACAACCTGATATCTGTGTCCCCCCTGGATTGAAGTTTTGTATACATATGTATATGTATAAAATGTTATTACATGCGAAAATTTTGAAATTTTTAACATTTTGAAGTCGGTGTTGTCTTTTTAAAAATTTAGTATGGTTTTTATGTAATAGCCAAATGGACAGGTGCTGGGTGTATTTAAATGGCTTTAGATTTAATGTCAGGTGATTCTGAAAAAGTTTCTGGTGTGTTAGAAATGAAAGCACTAGATCCTTTAAGCTTGTATATTTTATTGGATATTAAAGTGTTGAATTTGATCAACTGGGAGTCCTTTATTGGTACTGGAGCAGCAAATGAAGTGAATGTTTGGTTATTCGTGTCTTTACACTTCAGTACTTCATTTGAATTCTTGGAAGCTTTTAATGATATAGAAATGATATAGAAACATATCTAAGTAAATCACAACTAATCCTCAACCCAAAAAAGACACAGTTAATGCTATTTACCAGTAGCAAACAATCACTGACCACCCCTCCTTTCACTAATCTCTCAGCAAACAACACAGTCTTTCAACCAGTTGAGCATACAAAACTCCTTGGAGTGGCAACTGACAACAAACTCAGACTTGACCAACACATAGCCACCACAATTAAGAAAGTTCACATCAAACTTGGCTCACTGTACAGAAGCCTTTCCTCACTGACAATACCAGACTAGCCATGTCCAGAACCTTCCACCTCTCTACACTTCTACATGCTTTCCCCCTCTTTACCAACTTAAGAAAATCAGACTTAGCCAAATTGGAAACATGCTACAACAAAATAGCCCATTTCACAGCCAACCTTCCCCACCAAATCCACCATTGTATTGCTCTATATAAATTAAATTAGCTTGAGCTACCTAACCTTCTTCATCTCTACCAACTTAAAATTCACACACAATATCATCTTCCATCCTGACAGTTGCCCATCCCTCAAGGAACTTGTTGTTCCCTACTCATGCCCACGATGTCTAAGATCTGCAGACAGAAACTTTCTCACAGTAAACAAAGCTAACAACACTCACGGTGAAGCCCTACTTTCAAATCATATAGCCAAATTATGGAACTCCCTACCCCACACCCTCCAAAACACACCCGAATCTACCAATTTTAAACAACTACTATTTGAACATCTATTCAAGAACTGGCATTGCTCCTGTGCCAAACCTGATTAACAACATATATATAACTGTCTCAACACACTATCCACTCCTGATTTCATTTTCTCACTCTCCTCAGTGCTTATTACTACTTAAAAATACATATATATATATATATATATATATATATATATATATATATAAAGGAAATGTCATTTGGTCATAACTACTATTTAATATGTACAGACTATTAACTTTCAAAACCAAAAAAACAAAGTATAGAGACCTCACCAAAGATCTGCTAGGCACAACCACAGTCCAAGTAAAATAAAATAAGAATCGCTGCAGATCACAACTGACTGTAAAACGTTTAATATTATTAAAAAGACATGCCAACAATGACAATGAATAAAACTGAGGATGAAACTGTCCACTTCTTAAGATGCTGGCATGTCTTTTTAATAATATTAAATGTTTTACAATCAGTGGTGATCTGCAGCGATTCTTATTTTATTTTACTTACACTATTAACTTTATTTTTTCTCACAGTGATCTTTACTGAAATGCTTGTGTTTTTCTTTATGAACCTGTATCTACTAGAAAACTGTACTGAATACTACTTTGTATAGACTAACTAGAAGATATGTATTCTGCATCTTACTGTATGTATAATATTGTACTATCTAATTACTGTATATTGCTTGTATTTCAGTGGAGCTTTTCTCCCCAGGCCTCCGGTGAAAATGGGCTTCTGGTCCAGTTGGACTTTCCTAGTAAACAAATGTAAATAAATAAACAAATAATTAAAAATATACTTGATGTTTATGTGTTTTGGTCTGTCTTTTTTGTTCTAAAGTCTCTGCACTTTTACCTTTAAAGAAACAGATCCCTCTCCCAAGCAAAGTCTCAGACATCTGTTGTTACATACAATGGATATAAAAAGTGTACACACCCCTATTAAAATGACAGGTTTTTGTGATATAAAAAATGAGACCACAATAAATCATTTTAAAACTTTTCCCACCTTTAATGTGACCTATAACCTGTACAATTCAATTGAAAAACAAACAGGTCAGTTAGGGGAAAAAAATAAAAAATAAAAACGTACAATAAGCTGGTTGCATAAGTGTGCACACCCTTAAACTAATACTTTGTTGAAGCACCTTTGGATGTAATTACAACATTCAGTCTTCTTGGGTACACACCTGCTATCAATTAAAGAGACTCTGATTAACCCCAAATACAGTTCAGCTGTCCAAGTAGGATTTTCCTGACATTTACTCAGATGCTTGCTACAGCAAAAGCCATGGTTCGCAGAAAGTTTACAAAACATCAAAGGGATCTAATTGTTGAAAGGTATCAGTCAGGGGAAGGGTACAAAAAAATGTCCACAACATCGGATATACCAAGGAACACAGTGAAGACAGTCATCAAAAAGTGGTGAAAATATGGGACAACAGTGACACTGCAAAGAACCGGACGTCCCTCCAAAATTGATGAAAAGACAAGACAAAAACTGGTTAGGGAGGCTGCCAAGAGACCTACAGCAACACTGAAGGAGCTACGGGAATTTCTGGCAAGTACTGGTTGTGAACTACATGTGACAGCAATCTCCCGTATTCTTCATACGTCTGGACTATAGGGTAGGGTTGCAAGAAGGAAGCCTTTTCTTACACAGAAAAATATCCAGACCCAGATAAAATTTGCAAAACAATAAATCAAGACTCCCAAAAGCATGTGAAAAATGTTTGATGAGACCAAGGTTGAACATTTTGGCTACAATTGCAAAAGGTACGTTTGGCGCAAAAACAACAGTTCGCATCACCAAAAAGAACACCATTCCCACAGTGAAGCATGGTGGTGGCAATATCATGCTTTGGGATTGCTTTTCTTCAGCTGGAGGTGGGGCTTTAGTCAAGGTGGAGGGAATTATGAACAGTTCCAAATATTAGTCACTTTTGGCCAAAATCCTTTAGGCTTCTGCTAGAAAGCTGAAGATGAAGAGGAATTTTACCTTTCAACATGACAATGATCACAAGCATACATCCAAATCAACAAAAGAATGGCTTCATCAGAAGTAAATTAAAGTATTAGAATGGCCCAGCCAGAGCCTAGACCTAAATCCAAGAGGAAATCTGGGGTGACCGGAAGAGGGCTGTGCACAAGAGATACCCTTGCAATCTGACAGATTTGGAGCGCTTTTGCAAGGAAGATGTGCCATGCTGATAGACTCCTACCCATGAAGACTGAGTGCTGTAATTAAATCAAAAGGTGCTTCAACAAAGTATTAGTTTAAGGGTGTGTACACTTATGCAACCAGCTTATTGTACATTTTTTTATTTTTTTATGTTTTCCCCTAACAGATTTGTTTGTTTTTCAATTGAATTGTACAGGTTATATGTCACATTAAAGGTGGGAAAAGTTTTGAAATGATTTACTGTGGTCTTATTATATATATCACAAAAACCTGGCATTTTAAAAGGGGTGTGTACACTTTTTTATATCCACTGTACTTATGGGAGCTAGAAGGGAGAATGGGAGACCTCAACTCAGATAAAGCTGGTCTCTCTACCAACATAGTCTCTTTTTTACAAATCCTAAAACTGGAATTTGAACTCGGGCATGCTGATGTTGGGATATTGTAGATTTTAGGTACCGATGAGTTTTTCTTACATAGAGACTGGCTAGAGGAATCATGAGAAATATAGATGCTATGAATCCTAATATCCTGAGAAATTCCCTTTCTGAAATCCTGTACTGAATGGAAAAATCAGGAATAGATCTAGACATAGATCTACTTTTTCCTGTGGAAGGAAAACTCTTTGAAATGAAGTATCTTTAGACATCCCAGGAATTCATTCCTCTGGCAAAGAGTAAGACAAGATAAGAAAAAGCAAGACTTCTGAAAGTTCCCCTGGAAACCCAGTCTGTGAATGAAATCTCTTAAACAACTGAGAGATTCATAACAGTTTTAAAACAACTGTAAAAATAAGCAAGTCATCTAAATGAGGAAAATGTTAACCCCTTGCAGTCTGCAATAGGCTTTCCCTGAAAGTACACTCTTTGTGAACACACTTGGAGCAGTGGATAACACAAATGGTAATGCAAAGAAAGAATACTTGTGTAAGAACTTACCATAACCTTAGGTGTCCTTCTCTTCCATGTTGCAGTATTCATAACAGTAGGGAGGTGGCTGCTTACAGCACCGGTCATCCGGCCAGTATACCAAAGTCTTAGGAAAAGGGGTACGTGCAACATTACATGTCAGAGCCAAAAAGTGACGTCTGCACATACCCAACTCAGAACTGACTGCTGCATACAGTAGTACCCCTGGGATAGAAGAACAAATGAAGCTTTTCAGACCCACATATACCACCAGTCAAGGAGGTAAATGCATTAGAGAGGTATGTGTTTTTGTAGTGCCCTGTTTGGATGCAAGAAAGCAAGGGAAATCCCATACAAGAACGGATGAACAAATGAAAGAGGGGGTGGGGGGGACTGAATACTGCAACATGGAAGAGAAGGACATCTAAGCTTATGGTAAGTTCTTACACAACTATTCTATGTCCTTCTATTCTCATGTTGCAGTATTCATAACAACAGGGAGAGTACCAAAGCTTTAGGTAGGAGACTGGGAGTCAGATTAGGAGGTGGGGTTGATGAGACCCTGTAAAACTGACCTTGCAAGCCCAGCCCTGGCTCTAGAAATCAAGTCTAGTTTGTAATGACAGCTGAGAAATGCCACTAAAAAATCAATACTTCCTGATAAAAAAAACTTTTACTTTAAACTCCAGCAAAAGCCAAAAAACACAAACTTTCTGGTCAGGTATAAATAGACCTACATCCAGGCCATTCCAAGACGCCAACCCCATCAGGTCCCTCCCTTACCACTGAACCAAAGAGGGACCAGCACACACAACAGCAGATATAAAAATATTAATTTTATTCCGAGGTAGCTAAAAAGCTGCCTGCCATAAAAGTAACAGACTGGTTTCGGCTTGTAAAGCCTTTATCAATGTTATATTTTCTTGTCAAAAAGTTGATTTCCAAAACAACATCACATCCTGGTACTCTTTATATACACTTCATTTAAAGTGGTATACTCCTGCCATATGTAGACAGGCTGATCTGACACAGTCAAAACTTGGATCATATAAACACCATTACAAATGAATATAAGAAATTTAATCAGACATGGAGATCTTAAGAATATTTTCTAAGTCCCTAAAGAATAATTTAAACTAATAATAAATGGCAAAAATGCAAATATAATATGTTATTCAAAGCCATGAACAAGCTTGTTTTTGGCCAGGACTCAGTTATGAATCTAAATTTATAAGATGTCATGTATCATTTGGGCTTGAATGAATGACCATATGTAACATGAAGTATGTATCAATATCATGAGTGGTACAAGTATGTACAGCTAAACCAAAAATATATTGAAAATTTATAAAATTATTACCTAAATGTACCTTCATGTACTTCACATTCATTCAATTCTGGTTTGAAAAATGCCCCAAGATTTGTAATCCACTTACTTTCCATATTGTTTAACCTTGTGTGCCATCCCATCTTAAAATTTCTGTATATACTCCACAAATGTAGAATATTCTGCACAAACACAGGATTTAACAGCAAGATTTATTGACAGAGGATATAAATTGGAACATCTAACCAATACGGTGACCCAAATCAAGACCAGCAGAAGATCATATTTATTGAAATACAACAGATCACAAGAGGATGATGGAATCCAATGTCAACAACCCATCAGATTAGTCACCACTTATGGCAACAATACATCTAGGTTTAGACAGATTGTTAGTAGACACTGGGACATACTTAAATCAAACTCACTTCTTAATGACATTCTCCCAGATGAATGTGCTTTTTCTTACCGCAGAGGGCGTACCATCCATTCCCATTTAACACATTATAAAAGATTCACACCATCTTCTACAATACAAACAACACTTTTTGGGGACCCTCTAGTGGGCTGCTATCCTTGTGGACATTGTTGTGCATGCCAGCACATTTGTAAAACAAAGGAATTTACCAGCAAAAACACTTCCAAGGTTTACAATATTAACATTTTTGCAAATTGCAGCTCTGATTGGGTTATTTATCTGGCCTACTGTACCTGTTCGGCCTTCTATGTTGGTCAGACTTCTAGACCCATCAGAATAAGAATCAGTGAACATTTAAGCTCAATCAGAAATAGACGAATAACAAATGCTCTATATAAACATAGTAAAAATCACACAGGTGCCTCTTTCAGGTTTATTATTATAGACAAAATTCAACTTCACAGAAATTTTAAGATGGGATGGCACACCAGGTTAAACAATATGGAAAGTAAGTGGATTACAAATCTTGGGGCATTTTTCAAACCAGGATTGAATGAATGTGAAGTACATGAAGGTACATTTAGGTAATAATTTTATAAATTTTCAATATATTTTTGGGTTAGCTGTACATACTTGTACCACTCATGATATTGATACATACTTCATGTTACATATGGTCATTCAGTCAAGCCCAAATGATACATGACATCTTACAAATTTAGATTCATAACAGAGTCCTGGCCAAATACAAGCTTGTTCATGGCTTTGAATAACATATTATATTTGCATTTTTGCCATTTATTATTAGTTTAAATTATTCTTTAGGGACTTAGAAAATATTCTTAAGATCTCCATGTCTGATTAAATTTCTTATATTCATTTGTAATGGTGTTTATATGATCCAAGTTTTGACTGTGTCAGATCAGCCTGTCTACATATGGCAGGAGTATACCACTTTAAATGAAGTGTATATAAAGAGTACCAGGATGTGATGTTGTTTTGGAAATCAACTTTTTGACAAGAAAATATAACATTGATAAAGGCTTTACAAGCCAAAACCGGTCTGTTACTTTTATGGCAGGCAGCTTTTTAGCTACCTCGGAATAAAATTAATATTTTTATATCTGCTGTTGTGTGTGCTGGTCCCTCTTTGGTTCTGTGCTTATTGGTTTGGACCGTGCACCATAGTCCACCGTGCGTGCCTTGATTCTTTGTATCCCTCCCTTAACACTCCCAACCAGATTGCTGATGCTTTCAATACCTTTTTTACTGAAACCATCCAATCTTTAGCAAACTCCTTACCACCTGTTAGTTCAACTCTTCCATCCTCCTTAGCTAGCATACCTCCTACCTTTCATTTAAAACCAGTTCCTACATCCCTCATCTACATCCTACTTCACAAACTTAAACCATGTACACCCTCAGCTGATCACCTACCAGCTGAATACCTGCAAATTGCAGCAAAAGTACTTGCCTGTCCCATTTCCATCCTAATTAATAGAACCATTACTGAAGGCTCCATATCCCATCTCTCTGGAAAATCTCTCATATTATCCCACTTCACAAGGGTGGCAACTCAACCGAACTCTCTTAACTTTCACCCCATAGCCATACTCTCTTCTTTAGCCAAAATTATGGAAAAATGCATCTGCCAGCAACTACTCGATCACCTTCTCCAAAATAACCTACTAGCTGACTGTCAGCATGGTTTCAGGCCTTTCCATAGTACTACCACTGCTCTCTTATCCTTCTCTGACTGCATTAACAAACATCATAATAACAACATGCTTTCCTCTACACTTTTTATTGACCTCTCTAAAGCCTTCGATATGGTTAACCAACAGATACTTCTAAACATGCTCAAATCACTCTCACTTGACACACGGCACTACAATGGTTCAAGTCCTACTTAAAAAATAGACAGCAAGCTTTCCTTTGGGACAATAACCTATCCACACATCTCCCTATTACCCTTGGTATCCCTCAAGGCTCTATCCTGGGTCCTCTCCTTTTCTCTATATTCATTAATGATCTAAATATAAATCTTCCTCAAGCTACCTGCATACAATATGCAGACGACTCCACATTAAATGTGTGCTGCCTCTTCTTCAGCTGAACTCTAATCCATCACCCAAACAGTGTTTACCTTAGTAGAAAACTGGTTCCTATAATGTTGCCTCCTCCTAAATGCCAAAAAAACTAAATTATTGCTATTTACTCCAACACTAAAATCCTCCCTAATAGATCTCACAGTTATATCCAACAATGGTACTGTCATAGCACTTGACCCAACCACCAAACTCTTAGGTGTAATAATTGACCACACCCTTAACTTTGACTCACATATTAACTCAACTATTAAAACAGTAAACAGAAAACTTGAAGCCACGGTGGTACAGCAGTAGCGTTGTTGCCTCACAGCAAGAGGTTCTCCTGCTCGATTCATGGCTGGAGCGCCTTCTGTGTGGAGTCTGCATGTCCTCCCCATGGTCAAGTGGCCTCCGAAAGACATGCGTGAATGGGCATGCCTTTGGTGAAGGTTGGGCATTGGGCTGGCAACTCGGCACCATAAAAAATCTACTACCAATCATAAGCGGACAGGAGTTCCGCTGTGGCGACCCCTAACCGGGAAAAGCCGAAAAGACAAACAACAACAACAAACAGAAAACTTGGTTCCCTTTAGAGGATAAAACCTTTCCTTACCCCTGAAGCCAGAACTACCACTGCCCACACCCATCTGATCTCTACCCTCCTCTACGCCTCCCCCATTTATACTAATCTTTCCAAAAGCAACCTTAACAAACTGGCAACCTCCTGTAACAACATTGCCAGTTTTGCCACTGGTTCCCCATTTAGAATCCACCATTGTCAAAATCTTAAACAGCTAGGATGACTAGAACTGCAAAACCAGCTACAATTTCAACAACTTACTATCACCCATAAGATTTTGTATCATCCCAGTAATACTCCAATTCTCTGTAGCCTTATCACCCCCTACAAAAATCTTACTACCCTTCGCTCAGCAGAAAAACTACTAGTAACCATCCAGATGTCCTACAACAAAGCAGGTGATTCTCTTTTCTCTAATTCTGTGGGGAAATCCTGGAATAGGCTTCCCAGTGAACTAACATCACTTTCATCATTACCACTTTTCAAAAAGCAACTAAAAATACTCCTCAAAACACAATGGCTATGTCTGTGTACTAACCCGGACTAACACTCTCCCAGTATGACTACAGCATTACTGTATACCTTCCTCCCTACTCTGACTCTAGTCTAGTCTTTTCTGGTAACTACCACTGAGTATGTACTTTATAACAGTCATCCTGCTGAGAGCACACTTCGAAACAACCTTAATACTTAGTTTGAATCTGTTTTTTTTCCTAGTCTTCTACATGATGAAGTTCAAACCCTTTACCATGTAAATATGCTTCTAGTAGTACTGTATTGTTTTACTAAACTTTGCAGTCAAGTTCTTGATGTTAATCTCTATCAACAATGTATTTAATTTTTATTTCCTGATTTATTAGCTTAATTGGAGCTTATCTCCCCGGGCCGCTACTGAAAATGGACATGTATCCAGTTGGACTAGCCCAGTCAACAAATGTAAAATAAAACAAATAAAATAAATAATGCTTGGTAAAAGTATGTACAGAAGACCAAGTGGCCGCCTCCAAAATGGAAGCATAGTCAACACCCCTAAAAAGGCTGTTGAAGAAGCAGCTGCTCTAGTAGAGTGAGCTCTCGCATTGGAATTTAACAGTTTTCCATGAAAGAAATAGCAAAAAGAGATTGCCTTAGAAATCCATGAAGCAATTGTCTGTTTTGACACCGCCTTTCCCAAGGCCCTAGGCGAAAGGAGACAAAAAGCTGGTCAGACTTTCTAATGGATTTGGTCTTGTCCAGGTAATACCTTAGTTGTCTATGAACATCCAAGGAATGCAAAGTTCTTTCTGAGGAGTTTTGAGGTAGAGGGAAGAAAACCGGTAGATTAATGGTTTGATTCAAGGAGAGCTCATTAACCACCTTAGGCATGAAAGAAGGATT
This sequence comes from Protopterus annectens, assembly GCF_019279795.1. NCBI lineage: Eukaryota > Metazoa > Chordata > Ceratodontiformes > Protopteridae > Protopterus > Protopterus annectens. The sequence continues at coordinate 1,326,476,745 of NC_056728.1, forward strand.
GGTCCTGAGGGAGACCCTGTCTCTGTGGAAGATAAGGTAAGGAGGGGTAGTCATAAGGGCTTGGATTTCTGAGACCCTCTTGGTGGATGTAAGGGCCATCAACAGTATTGTTTTCCAAGTAAATAGTGTAAGTGATGCTGATTGAGCTGGTTCAGATGAGGGCAGTGTGAGTTTTTCAAGCAAGAAATTAAAATCCCATGATGGAGGGGTAGGTCTCTGAGGAGGTCTGATGTTAAGGACTCCTTTTAAGAAGAGTTTTACGTCTAACCTAGATGCCAAAGGAGGTACCAAAGGAAGGCAGGCAGAGATGGCTGACACATGCACTTTTGCAGAAGAGTACGTCAGTCCTGAATGTAGAAGCTCACACAAGTAAGAAAGGACCATGGATACTGGAACAAGAGAAGGGTCCTGTTTGATCTTGAGACACCACCTGGAGACTCTTTTACATTTTGATATATAATTTCTCCTGGCACTAGGTTTTCTGGCGTCCTGCAGGACATTGAGTATGTCTTCTGAATATAGGTGTCTAAAGAGGATCAAAATTCTATTATCCATAGGGTCAGTTTGAGGTTGAGCACCTGAGGGTGGATGAGAGACCCCCTGTCTTGTGTAAGTAGGTTCAAATCAGTGAGGTAACCTGTGGTGATTGCCCTTGGCTAATAGGTGTAGTAAGGGAAACCAATGCTGTCTTGGTCAAAAGGGGGTCACCAGCAGGATTTTTGGTTTGTCCCTCTGGATTTTCAGAAGGACTTTTTGAATCAGTGTGAAGTGGGGAAAACATGAGGAGACACCCCGCCCAGGAAAAAGAGAAGGCATCCATATTCCAAGCCTGTGGATGTGATCTCTGGTGCACAACAGTGCCATCTGTCTGTTCTGCCTGAGGAATACCCCACCTGTGAATAAGATCTACAGAACACCTCCCTGTGGAGCATCCATTTGTGAGAAGGTGCTGAGGGTGTCTGCAATCACATTCTCTGTTGAAGCAATGTACACAGCTAGCAGGTAAATTGGTAGTTTTGCTGCTAGGGACAAAATCTCAACTGCCAAGGTGCAAAGTGGATAGGACCTTGTCCCTCCCTGCTTGTTGATATACCATAGGACAGTCACATTGTCTGTAACTACCGTCAAGGTACCTGGTAGAAGACTTTATTGGAATGTTTGAAGTGCCAAGAGAAGGGCCCTAGTTATTTGATACTGATGTGATCCTTCTGTCTCTGGGTGGACCACTCTCCCTGAACTTTGTTCTGTTTGTTGTTGATTTCCAGAACTGCTCCCCAACCCAGATCTGATGCATCTGTGTAGAGGTGTAGTGAGGGTGGAAGAATCTGCAGAGGTATTCCTTAAGTGAGGTTGATGGATGAAATCCGCCATTCCAGCTCTTTTTTCAAGCATGGCAGAAGAGGGAGGGAAACATCCAGGATGGGAGTGTTGGTTCCACAGATTCTTCAAGACCCACTGGAACTTTCTCATATGCAGACTTGCAAAAGGGAAGCATGGGAATCAAGGATGCCATGTGGCCTAGGACCCTCAGAAATTTCCTGGCTGAGATGGTCTGGAAGGAAAGACGAGTTTGGAAGTAATGGGTGAGAACTTTCACCTTCTGGAATAAGATGAAGGCTGCCATCTTGTCTGTTCTTATTCTGCATCCTATGAAGACAAGATCTTGGGTAGGTGTCATTTGAGATTTTTGTTGGTTCACTGTGAACCCTAGGTCTGCCAAGGTTTTGCACACCATGTGTAGGTGATAGTAAAGGGAGTGGCAGTCCTGGTGTAGGATTATCAGGTCATCTAGGTAGGGATATATTTGTATGCCCTGAATTCTGCTGTGGGTGATAAGCCGAGCTAGACACTTTGTGAATACTCTTGGAGTTGTAGAGAGCCCAAATGGCAATGCAGAAAACTGAAAATGTGAGGAACCTACTGAAAAGCGTAGGGATTTCCTCTAGCCGAGGTGAATGTGGATATGAAGGTAGGCATCTTTCAGATCCAATTATACCATGAAGGCTTGGTTGGGGATAAGGGGTAAGAGATGATTTAATGCGAGCATCTTGAAGGTAGGCACCTTGAGAAATAGATTGAGGGTAGAAAAATCCAGAATTGGTCTCCAAGGCCCATCTTTTCTTGGGACCAAAAACATCCTGGAGTAAAATAACCTTTTTGGATGATGGAAAGGCCCCACACCTGAGACTGCAGGGCATGGAAGGCTTTGAACCAGTTCTGGGAAAAGGCTTCTCATCCAGGTGCTGGTTCTGTAACTCTCTGTTATTCTTTTTGTTTCCTCTTAAGAGGAATAGTAGTAGTAATCTGTTTTGCAGCCGCAAGGGTGTATGGTAAGGTGATAGTAGACCCCTCTGACGCTATGAGCTGTGGTTTCCCCTAGCCATCAGGGCCTGATGGCTAACCAACCTCAGCGGTTGTACTCTGGGTTTCAGCTGAACCGGCTTCCACAATGGCTTCCAGTTCCAGCGGTGAAACCGACGTCCGATAGGACCCTGGGCTAACATCTGCCTAGAGAGCCTCACCGGACTCCTGAGGTGCAGCATGGGCATCAGGCCTAACTTTTTTGGCCTTCTTCCGAGGCAGCTCTTCAGAGGTAACTACCCCACCCTCCATACCAAACGCCACATGTCAGAGCCTTTGGTTTTCTAAGTATAACTTTAAAGCAGCCAAGCAACTATGCAAAGTTTTAGGTACAAAGGCCTAGCAGATGTCACAAGACTTACAGTCGTGGCCTTCCCCTAAACAAAACAAACACTGACTGTGCATGTCCTTATGTGTAATTTGTCTTCCACAAGCATACTTTCCCTTCCTAGCTGACATGTACATCTGGAAAGCAAGAAGGAATATAATCAAAAAACCCAAAAGGGTACTTATCTGTATCCCACCTCTCCTGTCAAAGTTTCACATAATTCTGCATTCAACTATTGCCATAACCCTTCTTCATTTTGTTTTACAGCCCTATGGTAAGCAGCTCCCTTTGCAGTCTTTTTTTCCATCTCTGTGGTTTCTGCTGCTCTAGTAAAACATGTACACACCACCTTAGCCATCCCCGACATTTTTCGTTCCACAGATCTTTTATCTGCCTATATATGTTTTATGTTACATCAGTACATTGGCATTGCTTTACATCAATAGAAAGGCAACATACTTTTGACATCTGCAATGCCTATCACAGATGCTAATGCACATTCAGTGTTTACCGCAGCTGCTTGTAAATCAATCTGACTGTGACACAATCTAACATGACCTTGCTGTGGGTCTGTAATGTTGCCATGATGAAAAACTGCTAGTTGCACAGAATAGCATGGCCACATATATGCATAATTAGCATCAGAGCAATGTAAATATTGCTGGTTTGGCCATGATCACAGACATGGCATTTCTGAAACCAAAGATAAACTGCTCTTTATGTTCTTAATTATGCAAACAATCAAAATGTTCATACTTCAGCAAATATCTCAAAACAAAAATCCAGAAGGGAACTTCTTGTAATCAAACAAAAGCTCAAATATGTCAGAACAAACCTAATGCTTGCACAGTTTTTAAGATATGGAAAACTCTGAAAAATTTCCAAAAATGATGTTCTGAATTTTTGTAATGTAATACCGCTAGAAAAATCCTGAATATAATGAACAGTATCAATAAGGAGTTTTTGCTAAATACTTTTGGCTTTTAACATTTACTGTTTGCTGCTCCCAGGGGACTTGTATTTATTTAGCTCATGCTTTACAATTTGATTTTTCAGGAAAGCCTTCTTTGTCAAAACCTAGTTGTTTTAATGTGACTGATTTTACTACTGTCTTATTGCCTTGCCTACAGTGAAATCTTTATCTCTTTTTTTAAATTATTAACTTAATTACTGCACTTCCTGTGGACGCATTGCTGAAACTAGCACTTGTTTTTTTGCTTACTGTTATGTTATTGCGTTCAAATAACATTACACCACTGCTCTTCAAAGGGTGTTTACTTTTGTCTTGCTGACTGTAACAGTATTAAGTTAAAATATTATTGCACCTTGCTGCTTTGGTATTGCTGGTCACTACTGGCATTATCTAAGACAGTATTGCAGTGTTGTCTGTTACTGATACTAGGTATATAAAAACAAATTAACTTATCTCAGTTACTAATTGCACTTTTTGACCATCCTGGTTGTTACACTTCTGCTTGCTACTGATTATCATAAGCTACTACTCTACAGTTCTGCACTGGAGAGTACAGCACTATGTGATACACTTTTATTACTTGGCTGACTGCTATACTGATATTGCCCTGAAACTATGTTCTTTACATTCATTGCACTGAAAGTACTCATTTACATTATCTGTAATTATTACAGTTACTGCACCTGCATCCATTCATTAGACTATCTGCTGATAATTGTTTTTACAAGTTAGGAAGAGACCATTTTAGCCTACTGGGTAAAGCTATTTGATTTACATTTGCCACTACTTAATGATGATTTTGTTGATCATACATAATCCTTTCTCTTCTACATTTCTCTTTGTGCACTTATAAACTATACTGTAGTCAAAACTCATGCTCTTTTATCTTTTTGCCAGACCTCTCAACTGTCCCTGTTTTGGAGGAAACATTCCTATGTGCAAATGAAGTGCTTATTTTTGGAGGTCCCTATTTTCAGGATTGATTTGCCCATTCACATAGTTTTGCTTAATCTTCCCCCATCACATGTGATTTTTTAAAGCTGTCTAGTACAAAAAACATAGTACATAGGTTCATAGGTTCATACTAGGCTATCTGCCCTTGGGCATTTATAAGCCTAGCCAGAGTGTGTGTGGCTTTCACCACCCCTTAGGATGAGAATACTATACACATTAATTTGCTGTGCCTCTGTCCAGCAGTGATACAGAGATGATTCCCGGGGTAAACCTACGATCTCCCATCCACTCGTCAAGATTTCTCTTGAACAGAGTCAGTGAGGGGCTCTGCCTCACATGGACTGGGATTCTGTTCCATAGTGTAGGGAGTCTCTGGGTGATGAATCTGTCCCTCCAGCACGTCCTATTTATATCCGTGTTGAGGTTTAAGTCTCTTGCTCTCGTGGCTCTGGTGGATTTGGATTTTTTGAGGTGGAGCATGTCCATTAATTCCGGGTTGGACATGGCCTTGTATGTCAGGCACAGATCACCTCTGAGCAGACGGTATGCGACTGAATAGAGCTGGAGTTTCTTCAGTCGGGCATCGTATGACATATGTTTGAGCCCTTTTATCCTTTTGGTGAGGAACTTTTGGGGTCTTTCCAACTGCTGCAGGTGTCGGGTAAGGTACATTCGAATGGGGCGTTGTACTCAATCATTGGTCTGATAAGTGAAGAGTACAGGGGTACAATGACCTCTCCTGATCTGGATGTGAATCCCTTCATGATCAGGTGGGCAATGTAGAAGGTCTTCCTAACCACTTTGGCAATGTGAGTGTCAAAAGAGAGGTTACTGTCAACTTGGGTCCCCAGGTCCCTGATAACTTCTTCCGTGTTTAATGGATTACCACCTATGTGGTAATTAGGGGTTACCTTGTTTTTCCCAAAGGGTATGACTATACATTTTTTGGCATTTAGCTTAAGGCCATGGCTCTGGCACCAGTTATCCATTTCTATAAGACCTTTCTGGAGGATGTCTGTGTCTGATGGAGTGTCAATTATGGTGCCCAGTTTGCAGTCATCTGCAAATTTTGTCAACCACAATCCCCTATGTTTGCCTGCACTTCAGAAAAATAAATGCCGAACAAGAGGGGGCCCAGGACTGAGCCCTGTGGGACACCGCTCGTGACCGGCTTAGAGTCCGACATGGCACCAGCAACTCTAACCCTGTGTGTTCTGTCCTTGAGCCAGTTTGCAACCCATCTTGTGACATATGGGTTTACATCTAAGCTGGTGAGCTTTTCTATGATGCCCGAGTGGGGTATTGTGTCAACGCTTTGCTAGGTCAAGGTAGGCTGTGTGAACTGCCTTACCCTCATCAATGGCCTTATTGACTGTTTCGAAAAAGTCGACCAAGTTCAAGAGGCAGGATCTGCCCTTGACAAAGCCAAATTGGGTAGGATCCAGTGTCTGTAGGTCCCCAATGTCTTTATTTATGAGTTCCATTATGATCCTCTCCATAGCTTTGCAGACAAGGCTCGTCAAGCTTATGGGGCGGTAATTTCCAGGGTCCGTAGAAGCACCGCCTTTGTGGAGTGGGACCACAGTTGCCGTATGCCATTCTTTGGGTAATGATCCTGTAGTAAGGCTAAGATTAAACAGCAGCCTTATGTGTGGGTTTAGTTCCTCATTGAGTTCATGTAGCACACATCCGGGGACACCATCCGGTCCCATTGATGCTGTGTTTTTTGCTTTAGAGAGAGCAGCTCTCACCTGGGCATCTGAGATGTTTGGGAGGCTAGACTCTGGTGGGATAGATATTTCTCCTTTTGGGGGGGAGGGGAGAAATTTGCACTGAACCTGTCTGCCAGTATGTTGGCAATGTCTGTGGGTTCAGCGATTTTTTTATCATTTTGGACTAATTCTGAGCATATCTGGGAGTTTCCACCCAGGTTTCTAACATAGCTAAAGAAGGCTTTATGATTGTCTTTTGTGTCATTAGCGATTTTTCTCTCAAAGTTGGCCTTGGATGATTTTATGAGTGATCGTAGTTTTTTGCTAGTATTGATCAGAGATGCCTTCCCATTTAAGGATTTTGCTCTGTCATGTAGTAGCTTTCTCCTCTTGTTGTAGAGTTTGTTTATGGCTGGAGTCCACCAGACCGGGTGCCTGCCTTTGGTGGAAAGGGTCTTGATTTTATTAGGGATTGCTTGATCCATACATTCCTGGAGGTGCTCGTAGAAGGCATTTGTAAGGGTTTCAGCAGCGTGGGTTGTGGTTTCCACTGGCTCGGGGGCCTTGAAGGATACCACTCCAGTCACTAGTAAGAACCAATAATTTAAAGAAAGATGATCTTACATCTTCTTTTTCCAGAAGCAAAAATAAATGACCTTATATGGTAGAAGTTTGCAATACAGTTCATTAAAGTCTACAGATTTTACATTGACTTTTTGACAATGTGCTCATATTTTTCCATCATTTTTCTTGCTCTATGTATCCCACATTCCTACTGGAAGCGAGAAGAGTTAAGTGTATTTGGTATTCAAATTTTACACTAATTAGATGCCCAGAGTTTTGAATGGATGTATCTACTTTTCAAGGGCCATTAACCCCGAGTACCTTCTCATGGCGCCTCTGTGCTTAACACCGAGTGCACCATGAAAAGATACTAATTGGAAGCTGTTACTCCCGAGTGCCTTCCACAAGCGTGAGAAACTGTATTCCAGAATTGTAGCTGAGCTTAATGTAAAACAAGCTGAAATCGTGTAAATTACCTTATATAGTTACGATTCAGCGTGTTTTTACATTAAGGTCACAAAGTTATTGTAGAAAATCCTGTTTAAAAGTTCTTGATAGAGCAAGTGGTGGCAGTCAGTTGGATTCTTATAGGTTCATAGGTTCATACTAGGCTATCTGCCCTAGGGCATTTATAAGCCTAGCCAGAATGTGTTTGGCTTTCGCCACCCATTTTAAATTTATTTTGCTATGCCCTTTTTCGAGGTTAGTATACTGTGCCTCTGTCTAACACTGACACAGAAGTGATACCCGGGGTAAACCTACGATCTCCCATCCACTCATCAAGATTCCTCTTGAAGAGAGTCAATGAGGGATTCTGCCTAACCTGGACTGGGATTTTATTCCAGAGTGAAGGGAGCCTCTGGGTTATGAATCTGTCCCTCCAGCATGTCCTATTTATTTCAGTGCTGAGGTTCAAGTCTCTCGAGCGCGTAGCTCGATGGGATTTGGATTTTCTGAGGTGCAGCATACCCATTAATTCCGGGTTGGACATGGCTTTATACGTCAGGCACAGATCGCCTCTGAACAGGCGGTATGCCACTGAGTAGAGCTGGAGTTTCTTTAAGCGGGCAGCATATGGCATCTGTTTGAGCCCTTTGATCCTCTTGGTGAGGTTCCAGTTGCTGCAGGTGTCTGGTAAGGTACATCCCAAAAGGGGCATTGTACTCAATTATGGGCCTGATGAGGGATGAGTAAAGAGGCACGATGACGTCCCCTGATCCAGATGTGAATCCCTTCATGATTAGGTGGGCTATATAAAATGTTTTTCTAACCACTTTGGCCACGTGGTTGTCAAATGAGAGATTGCTATCAACTTGGGTCCCCAGGTCCCTAATTACTTCTTCTATACTTAATGGATTACCACCTACGTGGTAATTTGTGGGCACTTTGTTTTTGCCAAAGGGGATGACTATACACTTTTTGGCATTTAGCTTGAGGCCATGGCTCTGGCACCAGTTGTCTGTTTCTATGAGGCCCTTTTGGAGGATGCTTGTGTTGACTGGAGAGTCGATTATGGCGCCCAGTTTGCAGTCATCTGCGAACTTGGTCAGCCACAGTCCTTCCGTGTTGGCCTGTACCTCCGAGAAATATATACCGAACAAGAGAGGTCCCAGGACTGAGCCTTGTGGGACACCACTTGTAACTGGTTTGGAGTCTGACATGGCTCCAGCAATTCTAACCATGTGGGTTCTGTCCTTGAGCCAGTTTGCAATCCATCTAGTGACATAGGGGTTTATATTTAAGCTGGTGAGCTTATCTATAATGCCCGAGTGGGGTATTGTATCGAAGGCTTTTGCGAGGTCCAGGTAGGCTGTGTGGACCACCTTCGCCTCGTCAATGGCCTTGGTGACTGTTTCAAAGAAATCAACCAGGTTTAAGAGGCAGGATCTGCCCTTAACAAAGCCGAACTGGGTAGGATCCAGTGTTTGTAGGTCCCCAATATCTTTATTTATGAAGTCCATGATGATCCTTTCCATAGCTTTGCAGACCAAGCTAGTCAGGCTTATGGGGCGATAGTTTCCAGGATCCGTTGAGGCACCACCTTTATGGAGAGGGACCATTGTTGCTGTACACCACTCTTTGGGCACATATCCTGTAGTAAGGTTGAGATTGAACAGCAGTTTTATGTTTGGGTTTAGCTCTTCTTGGAGTTCATGTAGGATGCAGCCCGGGATACCATCTGGTCCCATTGATGCTGTGTTTTTTGCTTTGGAGAGGGCGGCTCTTACCTGAGCATCTGAGATGTCAGGGGGGCAGCACTCTGCTGGGATAGATATTTGCCCTTTTGGTGGGGAGGGGGGGAGAAGTTTGCGCTGAACCTGTCAGCTAGGATGTTGGCAATGTCTGTGGGTTCGGTTTATTTTTTGTCTTTTTGGACTAATTCTGAGCATATCTGGGAATTACCACCCAGGTTCCTACCATAACTAAAGAAAGCCTTGTGATTATCCTTAGTGTCCTGTGCAATTTTTCTCTCGAAGCTGGCCTTAGACACTTTTATGTGTGCCCGTAGTTTTTTGCTAATACTGATCAGTGATGCCTTCCCTTTTTGGGATTTTGCTCTATCATTTAGTAGCTTCCTCCTTCTATTGTATAGTTTGTTTATGGCTGAGGTCCACCAGACAGGACGTCTGCCTTTGGAGGATTGGGTCTTGGTTTTATTTGGGATCGCATGATCCATGCATTCCTGAAGGTGTTCATAGAATGTGTTAATAAAGGATTCTGCGGTCTGGGCCATATTTTCCACAGGCCCAGGGGCTTTGAAGGATTCCACCTCAGTTTTGAGGAGTGTGAAATTTGCTTTAGAGAAGTTTTTCACTGTGGTTTTCTGGGCAGGGGGTGGGGTCGGGATGTGAATATCCAGTGAGATTAGTTTATGGTCTGATCTTACCTGTGAGGGATACACTTCTGGTCTGGAGCATAGAGTCCCCATGTTGGTGATGATCAGGTCCAGTATGTTTTCCCCTCTTGTGGGAGTGGTAACAAGTTGTTCCATAGCATTTGAGTTTATAAATTCTAGGAACCTTTGGGCTAGGGTGTTGGAGCTAGAGTAATGCTCCCAGTCTATGTTTGGGTAGTTGAAGTCGCCCAATATAATGGTGTTTGGAGAGACCTTCATATTTTCCAGTGTTCTCTGGAAGGCCGAGTGGGGTTCCTGGGTTTGGGAGGGTGGTTTGTAGCAGGCTATAAACTGGAAGGCAGTTTTATCCACTGTTAGTTGCACATGGATAGTCTCTGATGCTTCATGCTTTGCCACCAACCTGGAGGTGTGGGTATCTTTGATGAATATTGATACTCCCCCTCCTTTTGTGGTTCGGTCCAAGTTTTGGGGCCGAAAAGCATGGTATGAGGTATAACTTGGTAGTGCTGGGGTGCTCCCGGGAGCCCTGAACCAGGTTTCTGTTACTGCACAGATATCGATGTTCTCCATGCTAAGGAGAGTTTCGAGTGCGTGCATCTTGAGGTTTAGACTTCTGGCGTCGAGTAGCATTAGTCTTAGTTTCTTATCCATTGTGATACCTATGGAGGTGGGTTTGTCTTTTGAGCCTTGCCTAAAAAGGCACTATGGGGGTAGCAAGAGCCTTTGCCAATATCCGAAAGCCCAGGGGTGACAGGTGCAAGCCGTCCCTAGCAAAGCATCGTGGCTTGTCGAGCATATCATCCCAAGCTGACAGGCATTGGATCCCCTTTGAATGACACCAGTACTTAAGCCAATTGTTGAAATTGATCATCTTGTCTTCATATTGTGGCATCATTCTTGGTGAGGGTAAGATGCTACTCAAGGTCAGGGTCATACCGGCCTGGGCTACATGCTCAGAGAGCTCCTTTATGTCTCTTTTCATGTAATCCATGGAGGTACATCTCAGGTCATTCACACCAGCATGGACAATGACTGAGTCATATTTGTACTTGCCTTGGAGTGACCTGAGTGCTTGTGTTATGTGGCGGATCCTAGCGCCCGACAGGCTGCTCACCGTGACCCTCTCCTTGTTCAGCCTGGTGAGCGGGACGTCAGTGTGCCTGACGATAGTGTCATTCCAATCCAAGCCACCATTTGTGTCACACCCCCTCCCCCTCCCAAGCCTAATGTACTGATCCCCTCCCTAAATCTAATGTACCAGTCAAAGAAAAGCAAACAAATCTTTTAACACAACAGTCTATGCCAGAAAGTAAGTTTGCACTCAACTTTGTTTCGAAGTATCATTGTCTGTTGCGCCAGAAATGATCGGTGAATAGGGTGGAAGGTTCTTGGCCTACAAAGTTTCCTGGGTAAATTGGCCATGGGTGTTTTCGAATAGGATGTCATGAACGTAGAAAGCTCATAAAGTGTTGCTGCACCTAACATGGAAGTCTTTAATGTTATTTTACAAGGAATATTAGTGACAGCCATCTGTAAGGGTAAAGGCTTCCCTGATTGCTAAACAGTAACAATAGCATAAGACATTGAAAATATAATCAAGTACACTGTGGGGAGAGGGCAGAAAATTACTTTTGTACATGATGTTTTAGAAACGTTAAAGCTGTAAAATGCATTTCTGAAGAGGGATACCTGGTAGGTAAACAAGCATAACAACCAGTCTAGGCTTTCCTTTTGGCTTTGTCAACCTAAATGGTCAGCAGCGACATGCTAGTTGCGTGTGACTTATCAGCCTCCAAAGGCATCTTTGACAGCAAGATCAAATGCAGATGGCAGGCAGTCTATGGGCCTAACAGCCTCAAAAGAGATGTCAGACTCCAACTTGGAGAAAGAAGTGAGTAAGTCAATGTCTTCTTCCTGTTTTTGTTTTTTCCTTTTGATTCTTTTATTTGCTGTGGTGGAATGTCCAAGGAATTGTTTAGCTTGTTGTAGTCAGCTTACGCTGTGGAATTCTGCTCTTGTTTGAAGCATATGGCTAAAAAAGCCGGTTTTATTTTCTGTATCAAGCATCCCTTTTACTTTTTTAAAAATTCTGCCAAAAAAGAGAAGATGATTTTCTAAGTCATTCGGGCCATTGTCTCATGTAAGTAAAGCTTCCAACAGTGAAAACTGATAGCAGCTTGAAGGGGTTGCTTGGGTGAAGTGTTCATGCTGGTGGTTGCACATACTAGGAAATGTTACTGAAGGCTTGTTTGTGGGAACGTTTCATTTTGGGTGCATGTATACCTGGACATAATTACGAGGATGCCGCTTGGGGAAATAATTCATTGTGCATACATGGTCTCACTGCTGAAGTGACTGCTGGGCCAATTTGTGTCATTTTGGTGCCTGTGCATACAGAATGCAAACAACTGGAGGGGTTACTGGGGACATAGAGAAAGTCAGTCTGCAAATTACATTGGGTTACATCACTTCTGCTTGTATTATTCTATTTGTGAATATACTGCCTGAGTGAGATAAAGGTTATCACTAGGTGATTAATGACAGCATGGAGCTACCATATTTTTTGTGCTTTTCTCCTGGCTTTGTCAGTCATGTGTGGAATTTAGGTGGGAGGAAGGCCTCAGTAATATCTAAGTGTTATACTATTTGACTGACTGACTCAGGTCTTCCCTTTACTGATGATAATGAGTCTGTGTTACATAACAGCTGCACAAGGTAATATAATAAATGCCTAGTCAACAGGTTATGTGCAGCAATTATTACCTGTGTCTGAGCATGCATAACTTAGCAGGAATGAAAGGAAGGTCATTATCACATTAGCAATAAGTCGGTTACAATATAGCACTGACTCATTATCACTTTTCAGGTAAAACTCTCAGCAGCTGTCACTGTTATTCACAGAAGAAGCAGTCGTTATGACACTGATGAATGCACAAGCCAGGTTGTGTTTTTTCTCTGCCTGGAGTCATTGCAAGCCCCCCACCCCCCCATTCTTCATCAACTGCCTATCCTCTGAAACAAGAACTTATGTACTCACCATAACGTTCGATGTATGTAGTCCATCTCGCCTCACATTCTTACCCGTGGGTTCAGAGCCGAATATCGGCTCAGACTCGGACGATTTTACTAGCTCAAAGTCTCTCATTGGCTGGGCTAAGTGGGTATCCCATGGTGCACTGCTCCATATCCCCAGATCTAGTTTGCTGCGAAAATTATTTGTACTCCATACACCCATCACATCCATATAAACAATAAGCTAATCAAATGGACTCTTTAGGTGACAACCTAACCTCCAAATCCTCCAGGCAGGGGGAAGGTGGGAGGGTAAGTAAGAATGTGAGGCGAGATGGACTACAAACATCGAACGTTATGGTGAGTACATAACTTCTTGATGTTATGTATTCCTATCTCGCCTACATTCTTACCCGTGGGACAGCGTCCCTAGCACCTACATCCTGGGTGGCTCATAGGAAAATACTCCTGAGAACTGTGGAGCCAAAGAAAGACCTGCCCCTGGAGACCATGTCCAATTTGTCATGAGAAACAAAAGTGTGAGGAGAAGCCCAAGTAGCTGCAGCACATATATCATCTATTGACAATCTAGCTTGATAGGCTGTGGATGTAGAAACAGCCCAAGTAGAATGTGCCTTGACTGGAAATGGCAAATTTTTACCTCCTGCCTGATAGATGAAAGAGATACAACTGGCTATCCATCTAGACAGCGTGACCTTGGATACCAGAGAACCCATTCAGTTTTCCGAAAAGGAGACAAAGAGTTGGTCAGATTTCCAGATATCTTTTGTCCGGTGTAGATAGAAGCATAACTGTCTATGTACATCCAATTGGTGAAATCTAAATTCTGCCTTGTTAGAAAAGTGAGAAAACAGGCAACTCAATGGACTGATTCATGTTAGACACGGAAGCCACTTTAGGAAGGAACGAGGGGTTTGGTCTAAGAGAGACCCTATCTTTATGGAAGATTAAATATGGGGGTTTGATGGAGAGGGCTTGAATTTCCGAAACCAGTCTCGCTGAAGTGACTGCTGTTAAGAATGCTGTTTTCCATGTCAAGAATTTTAATTCACAGGTAGCTGCAGGCTCAAATGGTGGTAAAGTAAGGGCTTGTAGAACAAAATTGAGATCCCAGGGGATGATAGGTTCGGACATTGGGGGACGAAGCAACAGAGTACCTTCAAGGAATGCTTTGCATAGTCTGTGTACCATGAGACTAGGTTCATTCGCTATGTGGAAATTAGATATCGCCGCCTGCTGAACTTTGATGGTGGCTGACGCGAACCCCTGATAGAAAAGCATAAACAAGAACTCCAGAACTGAATCTATTGGAGCTGTGTAAGGATCAATGCCTCTAGTATGTGCCCATACAGAGAACCTTTTCTATTTACTAGAATAAATCTTTCTAGTGGATGGCTTTTGAGAGGACAATAATATATGGACCACTTCCGGTGAAAAATTATGATGTCTGACTAACGATGGAAGTGGAGTAGCCAGGCTGTCAACCGGAGGGTCATCAGAGAAGGGTGGAACTCTCCCGACATGTGTGTCAGTAAATCTGGTTTAGGGTCCAGAATCCAAGGAGTGTCCACAATGTATGGTTGAAGAAAGGGGAACCAGACTTGACGAGGCCAGTGTGGAGCAATCAGAATCATTCTGCTTCCCAAGGATTGCGCTTTCTGAATCACCCTTGACAGCAGGGGGAATGGAGGGAAAGCATAAAGCAGACCGGAGGGCCAATCGTGAACCAGAGCGTCCCTGGGTGCTTCCCCCTGTGGGGGGATCAGGGTGAAGTAGTTGCTGCATTTCACATTGAGAGGGCTGGCAAAAAGGTCCCAGCAAGGCTGACCCCATCTGCTGAAGATTCGTTCTGCAACCAGGCGATTCAGGGACCACTCGTAGCTCTGCTTAGCCTGTCCGCTATTACGTTGGACTTCCCCGGAATGTGCGTTGCCAACAGAAACCGTTGGGAAGCTATTGCCCAATGCCACACTCGCATAGCCTCTCTGCACAGAGGGTAAGACCGGGTTCCCCCTTGCTTGTTGAGATGCCACACTACTGACATGTTATCTAAGTGTACCGCAATAGTCCCTAGAGGAAGAACTTTCTGAAGTGCCTGCAACGCAGGAAGCACTGCTCTCATCTCCAGGACATTTATATGCAAATGTATCTCGTGTTCCTGCCACGTGCCTTGGACTGTCCTGCCAAGATAATGCCTCCCCACCCCACCTGGGAGGCGTCCGTGGTCACCGTGGCAACAGGGACGGGTGGAACGAAGGGCTTTCCCCCGTTCAAATTGTTGGTGCACAGCCACCAACAGAGGTCCTGCTTGCACCTGTCCATGAGTAAGATGGGATGAGATAGTGGGAGTCTTTGGAGAGACCATTGAACAAAGAGGAGACACTGAAAAAGTCTCATATGTAATCTCGCTAGAGGGACCAACATGATAGTTGCTGCCATGGTCCCTAGGAGTTGGAGAACCAATCTTGCCTTCGCTTGTCTCAGGGGCATCAGCATGTGTATTTGTTGTTGTAATACTGTGATCCTTTCTTGTGGTAAGAATGCTCGCGTTCGAATTGTGTCTAAATCTGCTCCTATAAAGGTGACACTCTGTGAGGGCAATAAGGCAGATTTTTCCCAGTTTATTGTTATGCCCAACTGGTGACATAGATTGATGGTAGCGTCCCGGGTCTGAACTAGTTGATGCCTGGTGGGGGCGGTAAGGAGCCAGTCATCCAAGTACGGAAACACCTGGAATCCCTGACGTCTCAAGTGAGCTGTCACCAGCACCATACATTTGGTGAACACCCTGGGGGCTGTGGTGAGACCAAAGGGCAGGGCTCGAAACTGGAAGTGACTGGCTCCCAGCCGGAAGTGTAGGTGACTCCTGGATGCTCTGTCCATTTGGACATGGTAGTAAGCATCCTTGAGGTCAATGGAGCACATCCATACCTCCTCTCCCAACAATGGGAGAATCGATTGTAGTGTGACCATATGGAACTTGGACTTGTTTTTGTGATTGTTGAGTTGACTGAGATCTAGTATGGGTCTCAGGTCCCCTGTTCTTTTCGGCACCAAAAAGAATCTTGAGTAAGTCCCTAATCCGATTTGGTCTAAGGGGACACGCTGGATGGCTCCTTTTTCTAGCAGCTGCGAGACCTCTGAGGCTGCTTGATCCCTTTGACTGGGTGGAATGTCTGGGATTTTTCTGACTGGCGGGGGTACTGAAGAGAATGGAATGAGGTAACCTCCGGAAATTTTCAGTAATACCCATCGGTCCTGGGTAATGCTCTCCCAGGCTTCCAGGTATAAGGAAATTCGACCCCCAACTGGCTCCGGATAAGCGCAGTCGGGCACACCCTCAGGAATGAGAGTATGTAGAGCCACGGAAGGAGTTGCGGTCTCCCGAATTGCGGGGGCCCCCTCTGCCTTTGGGGCGACATCTCCCTGAATAGCCCACCCTCCCCTGCCTCTGGAGGGGGGTTTACTTTGTGCGGCAGGAAAAAACCTCTATGATTTCTTGAACCACACCCCCCCCCCACTGGGCCTTGGGATAAGGCCTAGAAGGAAGGGAAAAATGGACCCCTACGGCAGATAGGGTCTTTCCCTCTTGCTCGCACCTGGTGAAGGTGTCTTTCACTTTGGTCCCAAACAAGGATGAACCGTCAAATGGGGCGTCAGTGAAGGAAGACTTGAAGGCCTCCGCAAAGTGACACAGGCGCAGCCAGGCTTGCCTTCTAAGGGTGACCCCTGAGCTTGCTGCCCTACTCCCTCCCTAGGCTGCATACGAAATGAGCCGCATGGACGAGTTAGCAATGGAGTTGAGGGTAGAGACCTGGGTGTTAACCATCTGAGCCACCACCTCAGGTATGTTACCCGCAAGAGTATCTCCAAACTCTATGAGGAGATCTCTCTGGAGCGAGTGAAGTGAGACAGATAATTCAGCGACCTCAGAGTGAAGGTTGCTGAAGATAGGGTACGCTTCCCGTACCGATCCATGGTCCTAGACTCCTTGTTAGGAGGATGGACGGATGAAGAAGACTCTGCTACTTCCTTCTGGGTGGCTGCCGCCACCACCATGCCATCTACAGGGACTCCTTTTGACAGAAACTCTTTGCCCTGGGGGGCAGAAAGGAATTTGTTGGGATGCCTGGGCATGGGCTCCAAAGAATCTGGGTTTTCCCACATTCTTCGACAAATGAGGTCCAGAAGTTCGTCGAAGGGTGGAGACACCCAGGAGGTGGAGGGTTGAGTGCCAAAAGCCTTAAGGAATACTGACTCC
>NC_056728.1:1326498787-1326604868 GCF_019279795.1 Protopterus annectens
TGGTAAATAACTTTGCAAGGGAGCATCTGAATGTGCCAAGTAATGTCTAATTTTGAAGACAGTATTGCTGGTTCCAACATGGTACAAGAATTGTGCCTGTATGTTGTACTCATGTGCAGATATCAGTTTGTTTTGGACTTAGGTTATCGAAATTATGATTTTTTTTCATATTTTGGTAAATAACTTTGCAAGGGAGCATCTGAATGTGCTAAGTAATACCTCATTTTGAAAACAGTATTGATAGTTCTAAAGTGGGAAAAGAACGGTGCCTGTATATTGTACTCATATGCAGATATCAAAGATTGTTTCGGACTTAGGTTATGGAAATTATGATTTTTTTTCATATTTTGGTAAATAACTTTACAAGGGAGTACCTGAATGTGCCATGCAATACCTCATTTTGAAGACAGTATTGCTGGTTCCAACATGGTACAATAATTGTGCCTGTATGTTGGACACATGCAGATATCAAAGTTTGTTTCAGACTTAGGTTATGGAAATTATGATTTTTTTTTCATATTTTGGTAAATAACTTTGCAAGGGAGCATCTGAATGTGCTAAGTAATACCTCATTTTGAAAACAGTATTGATAGTTCTAACATGGTAAAAGAATGGTGCCTGTATTTTGTACTCATGTGCAGATAGTTTCGGACGGAGGTTATGGAAATTATTAATTTTTTTCATATTTTGTTAGATAACTTTGCAAGGGAGCATCTGAATGTGCCAAGTAATACCTAATTTTGAAGACAGTATTGCTGGTTCCACCATGGCAAAAGAAATGTGCCTGTATGTTGGACACATGTGCAGATATCAGAGTTTGTTTGGAATTAGGTTATGGAAATTATTTGTTTTCATATTTTGGTAAATAACTGTGCAAGGGAGCATGTCAGTGTGCCAAGTAATACCTCATTTTGAAGACAGTGTTACTCCTTACAACATGGTAAAATAACTGTGTCTGTGCACTGTACACATGTACAGATATCACAGTTTGTTTAGTCTTGTACGATTATGAAAATTGTACATTTCCAATACTTCTCATTATTATGCCCATATCTTTGCAAGGGAGCATGGTGATCACACAAATGATGTATCAATTTGCAGCTGACATTCATATGCACAACTTCCACTGATATGTAGGCTCTATCTGTTACAGGTGATGAGATATTATGCTTTGTTTATTTATCAATTATGAGAAATAATATATCAATCATATTTCTGTGAATATCTCAAGAAAGGAGGCATCACACAGTAATGGTTAAGGTAGCATTTTAAAACTGACATTCATACTAACAAATTAAATTCAAATTGTATGGGTCTGCATGGTACACTGACCAAGATATTGTGCTTTGCTTTTCCAAAAAGGTAAAAAATATGCACAATATCAGCATTCCTTGCCAAATATTTAATAATGACTTTGATATGCACTATCAACATTTACACTTTTGGAAAGGTCAGTGTCTGCTGAACAACTTTCGCGTTTACATTTTTAGTCTAGCTCTTATAGTTAAAGAGTTATGAAAGTACAGTTGTGTACCTACCATAAATGTAGATGTTCGAGTGTATTCCCTGTTGCAGTCATTACACTTGGGTTATCCTGCTGGCAGGCTACCCACAGTTGGCCTGAATTCCAAAGTCTTGGTCCGGCGTCGGTTGCTGTCGCCTCTTCCTTGACGTCAGTGCGCCAGGGGTATAAAAGATGCAGCCAACGCCATTTTCTTCAGTTTTTCTTGCCCCAGATGTCAGGTGCCCCCAAAAGGGTAGGCTAAAAATTATGCCATTTAAAAGCATGCACTAACATAAACATTACCTTCATCTACAAGCAAATACACCACATAGGTTGTATAGAATAGAGAAGTACAGATTAGTCCCAGCAATGAAAGGGGGATGGTGAGAGGGTAACCTGGACTGCAACAGTGAATATACTCGAACATCTACATTTATGGTAGGTACACGACTGTACTATATTCATTGTGTTTCACTGTTGCAGGCATTACACTTGGGTTGAATCCCAAAGCTGAGGTTGGGTGGCTGGGCTAAATAGAATTAGGAGTGGCTATGAGGCCCTGCAGAACTGCAGTGGCAAAGCCTGCTCTGGATTTAGAGTAAAGAGGTAAGTGGTAGTGCTTTGTGAAAGTGAGCACTGAAGTCCAAGTTGCAGCCTCCAAAATGTCCCTGGTTGGTACTCCTCTGAGGAAGGCTGCTGAAGTGGCTGCTGCTCTGGTTGAATGTGGCCTAATGCCCTTAGGCACTGATTTGCCATGTTGTGAATAGCAGAAATGAATACAGTGGCCTATCCATTTTGAAATAGTCTGCTTTTAAGATAGCTTTTCCTTGTGATTCTGCAGCATATGCCACTAAGAGTTGCTCAGTCTTTCTGAAAGCTTTAGTTCTGTCCAAGTAAAAGCATAGCTGTCTGTGTATGTCCAAAGAATGCAGAAGTCTCTCCCCCTTATTCTGTGGGTTTGAATAAAAGGTAGGCAAATAAATGGGTTGGTTAAGAGCCACGCTGGACAATACCTTAGGCATAAATGTTGGGTTTGTCCTTAGAGAAACCCTGTCTCGATGGACAATTATAAAAGGTTCCACAGCCATTAGTGCCTGTAACTCTGAGACTCTTCTTGCCGAAGTTATTGCTAGAAGCAGAGCTGTTTTCCATGATAAGAATTTTATCTCAGCTGTATTGGCTGGCTCAAAAGGAGGCATTGTGAGTTTTTCCAAAACAAAATTGAGGTCCCATGCAGGTAGTGGCACTCTCCTTGGAGGTCTTATGTTTTTGGCTTCTCTGAGGTACTGCCTTAGTAGTGGATGTGAGAAAATAGGTGGGTCTGTATTGTAATGAGCTGAAATGGCAGAGGCATGGATCTTAACTGATGAAAAGGATAGGCATAGGTATTGTAAAATCTGAGGAATATTTGGTACAAGCGTGTCAATTCCCTGTGCCTGGTTCCAAGCACAGAATCTCTTCCATTTTGCTGCATAAGATTTTCTGGTGCTGGGCCTCCTGGCCTCCAAAATAACATCCATAACTGCTTTAGAGAGAGGTGTGTTCTGAATGGTTACATTATCCGCCATGCTGCCAGATTTAGGGTTCTGAGTTGGCTGTGCAGGATCTGATTGTTTTGTTGGGTCAGTAAATGAGGAATTTGAGGCAATGTCCAGGCTGGGCCTTGAGACAAGCTCTTTAGGACTGGGTACCAGTGCTGGCGGGGCCAGTCTGGGACAATCAGTATCATTTTTGGCTTCTCTTGTCTGACCTTTAGGAGTACCTTGGGGAGGAGAGGCAGTGGAGGAAAGGCATGTACTGTAAGGGTCTCCAGCTGAATGATAAGAGCATCCACTTTCCGTGCTTGCTTGTGATAAGTCCTTGTGCAGAATCTCTGTAGTTGGCAGTTGTGAGGGGAGGCAAATAGATCTATGTCTGGGCATCCCCATTTCTTTGTTATCATGCTGAAGATTTGTGGATCTAGTTTCCACTCGTGAGGGTCCATGAGGTTTCTGCTTAGTTCGTCTGCCAGAGTATTTGTCTTTCCTGGCAGGAATTGTGCTTGCAGGTGTACTTGATAAGTCAATGCTGTGTTCCACAAAGTCATGGCTTGTCTGCAGAGGGGGTAGGAATGTGTGCCTCCCTGCTTGTTTATGTACCACATGACTGTAGTATTGTCCGTCTTTATCAGCAGTTGTCCTGGATGAAGTAGATCCTTGAAGGCTGTCAGGGCATTCTGAACAGCCAGCATCTCTTTCTGATTGATATGAAGATGCATTTGGCTTGTGGGCCATGTGACCTGAATACATTTTCCTGCCATGTGGGCCCCCAGGCATAATCTGATGCATCTGTTGTCAGTGTTTGCCTGGCTGTGGGTAAAGTGAATGGCTGTCCCTTGTTGAGGTGACAGGCCTGTGCCCACCATCGAAACTCCTGTTGCAGGCAGGGAATGAGTGAAATTAATTTTTCCAGGCTGTGGCAATGTTGAGTCCAAACACTTTTTAGATACCGTTGTAGTTTCCTCATATGCAGTCTTGCATATGGAATTAACAGAATGCAGGATGCCATGAAGCCCAAAGCCTGCAGAAATTTTCTTGCAGATAACTGGTTTTTTGTTGATTACTGGTGCCAGGCATTTTGTGAAGACCCTGGGTGCAGTAGATAAGCCAAAGGGCAGAGCAGAGAATTGGTAGTGCATTGATCCAGCTATGAATCTGAGGTATCTTCTGCAATATTGTCTGAGTGGGACATGCAGGTATGTCTCTTTTAGGTCCAAAGTTACAAGCCAAGCCTTCTTGTCCAGCATGGGCAGAAGTTGCTGCAGAGTCAACATTTTGCATTTTGGAACATCCAGAAAAGTGTTTAGAATAGACAGATCCAGTATTGGTCTCCAGGCTTTGTCCTATCTGGGCACCAGGAAAAGTCGTGAGTAAAATCCTTGTCCTTGATCCTGTAGTGGAACTCGCTGAATGGCCCCCATGGCCATAAGGGATGAAACTTGTTTTTGTGCCTCTGCCCATTGATTATGTGGCAGGTCTGGCATGCCTCTTGCCTTTGGCAGGGTGTGAAAATGGAACCTGTAGCCCTGAGACACTATATTCAAGAACCATTTGTCCTGGGTGATCATGTGCCAGTTTTGTGAAAAAAGTGCTAGTTTTCCCCCTAAGGGAGCTTCCAAAAAGTAAGTGCTTGGTACTGATAGAGGAAATTCATTGGGACTGTTTCCTATAAGGTTGAGATTTGTCTTCTCTGCTTTTGGAGGTAGAAGCACCCCATTGTTCAGGGCTGTATGAGCCTTGGGGCTGGGATCTGCCTCTTTTTGGTCTGTCTGACACTGGAAAGGACCAATTTTTTGAAGGCCAGTTCCTACTAAATCTGGGAGGTTGTACCTGTAAGAAATCCTTAACTGTCTGCATAGATTTTGCTTTATCCTCCATTTTCTTTAACACCTCTTCTGCCTTAACACCAAACAAAGTATCATGCTGTAATGGAGCATCTAATAATTTTGCTTTAACATGATCAGGCAGATTCTGTTCCTTTAACCAAGCATGCCTCCTGATCACAGAACCTGTTACAGTGGCCCTGCAAAAGGCCTCCAAAGAATCAAAACCACATTGCAAAGTATGTTTTTCCACTTGTTCAGCTGCATGCAATAAATCCTGCATTTCCTTGCTTTCTGTACATTCAGAGTTAGACAACATTTTCTGTTTTAATAGTGACATTAAGTATTGCTGATATTTAAGCATATGAAATTGGCAATTTAAGGCCCTTACAGCCAAAGCAACAGGAGTGTAAACTTTTCCCCCCATCTGTCCAGTGCTCTTGAATCTCTATCAGAAGGGACAGGGTTTTTAGCAGTGGAAGTTTTGACACCCTTAGGACCCTGAGATATGGTTTATGGGTCTTTATATAGAAATTTATGGGAATCTGGGACCCTGTAGTATCTGTCAGGCTTTACCGGTGCAGGGGGTATAGAGTCTGGAGACAGGCCGGACTCCGAAAAAACGTCATCTGCAATGTCCAGAACAGAGGGAATAGCAAGGGGCCTGTGCTGAGGAAGTAACAGAAAATCTCTGAGCCTTTTCTTAGATTCTGAGTAATCCTGGCTCTCCCAATGAAAGTGCTCCCTCATGGTATGTAGGGTTTCCCAAAGGAAAAATCTTCAGGAGGAGAAGCTGAAGGGATAGATTCTTCAGCATCAGAATCCTCATAGGGAGGAAAAGAGTATTCCTGATCAGAGGAGTAATCAGAGGAAATGGAAACCTGATCTGAAGATTCATATTCTGTCTCTTGCCTAGGCCTCTTATCAGGAGGGGGATGGGAACCCCTGATCAAAGTAATAAGGTCTTCGGCCATTTTGAGCATTTGTTTTTTAGGCATGGAAGCCTGTCCTGGAGAATGCTGTACTTGTTTCTTTGTCTTTAGAGCTGCTTTAGTCTTTGGGTTAGAAGCTGAAGATGGCTTTACATATAACTGAGTTGGTCTGAAAACACCCTCAGAAGCCGATGCCTACACAGCTGCTCTGGACCTATCTGAGGAAATATTTTCCAAGGATCCAATACCTTGAGTTTCCAGAGGCCCAGTCGGCTCCACGTGGGAGTCGGAAGCGGCCTGTGGCTCTGAGGTAGCGGGCATCAGAGGCTGCAAAAGCACTTCACTGAGAACCGGCGAACCAACGACTAGCTTAGCGGAAGCCTCATCGTCGGTTTTGGACCTTGGATGCCTGGCCTTGTCTTTATACTGGCGTTTTTTAGAAGCTCCGGTCATTGGTTGTTCTGACGGCATTGTATAATTGAATCTTCGGCCGAAGTAATGAAAGGCAAAATCGTACCGATGCTTAATAGTGCATTGGTCAAATCTAGCACAAAACCAACAACAAGCAACGTCGTGGTCAGGGCCTAGGCAAGGAATACAGTAAGAGTGAAAATCCTTATGAGGTATTTGCTTCCCACAAGAAATACAATTGTTAACTTTTTCTGACATCGGTCTGGAGCAAGAAAACGGGGTACTTAGCTTTAATGAAGACCTCAACGGGGTACTTAGCTTTAATGAAGACTTCGGATCTGAAATTAGATTTCGAAAATCTCAGGAGTCTGCTGACCGGCACTTGCGAACTGCTTTTGTTTCGGGCACCATGCGGCAAGAAAGACTAGAGAAAATGGCGTCGGCTGCATCTTTTATACCCCTGGCGTACTGATGTCAGGGAAGGGGCGACAGCAACGGACACCGGACCAAGACTTTGGAATTCAGGCCGACTGCGGGTAGCCTGCCAGCAGGATAACCCAAGTGTAATGACTGCAACAGTGAAACACGATGATCATCATTTGTTTTCTGTATAGTATTACAAATGGATTTTCTGAAAATGAGCTCAGGCTGCACTGTTGTTCCTATGGTGGAATTAAGCAGGTAGCCTTTTCTGAGCTGCTCCGGTGTGAATGAGTTAAGTCCTGCAGGTTGAAAGGTATGCTTTAAGTTAAATCCCATATTATCACATATTTGTAGCCCAGTGAAATAATTCCCTCTGTTTTACACAAAGTGTAAGTTATTAACCTAACCGGTTTCAATATTCCCCTTTGTCTGCACTGGCCAGTATGGAATCTGGCAGCTTTTGCCCCTTTAATAGCCAGCCTGACAGCACTAGGTATTTTGGGGCAGTGTAGTAACTGTCTCATGCTTACCAAAAATTCTATATTGCTAACCACATAATGACTGAATGCATGGGATGTGTATTTCATTTGGAGGCTACCTTCTCACCTCAGAACACATACAGTAAGGACCACACACAAAGCACAGAGCACTTCAACTAAACCAACTTACATTGAAGCTGC
Source organism: Protopterus annectens (assembly GCF_019279795.1). Classification (NCBI taxonomy): domain Eukaryota; kingdom Metazoa; phylum Chordata; order Ceratodontiformes; family Protopteridae; genus Protopterus; species Protopterus annectens. The sequence continues at coordinate 1,326,506,099 of NC_056728.1, forward strand.
AGTATGGGCTGGCATAATACTTAAGGTGTTGACCTCAATGGCACAGGCTACAGGCTTGATTCTCATCCTTGGTCAGTATTAGGTTACTGGTTAGACATGTATTATGCACACTGATTGCTTAGTATTTACCTATGAACCAATGTTAAAAGGACATTGCCTAAGACTCCCAGGCTAAAAATGAACAAACCTCAGACATAAGTTGACACAGCAATCCATCCACCTTCACTTTTCACACCTCTAGACAATATACACACCTCTATGAGTCACAAGAGTACAGATTCCAAATCCTTATGTCCCAACTGAGACTACACTTTACCACATCAATGTTTTAATAATATGTAACTTTAATGTCAAACATATGGACCCAACTGTCATCATGGCCAATAAGAAAAAGGGTGACAGTTGTCTTTCTGGAGCCACAATCTGGGACATAACAAGCCTCTTATATGACTCTATTCTAACAAATATAATTAGGATCTGACAGTAGTTTACCTATAGGTTAAAGAATGTAAGCTCTCTTCCCAGTGGAAGATGTAGAAGAATACAGGTGAGCTTGGTATGCCTGCTGCCAAGGCAGAAAAGACACTGGTCTTGAGTGGTATTTTGCCATTACCCAAAATGATGCCAAAATTCAAAGACAAAATAATTGGCTTTAGTAAATGGCTGTGTAGCTGGTGTCACTCTATGGGGATCCAGTATGCATCAATTTGGGATGAGATGGCTGACAAGCCTTCCTGCTTTGCCAGGGATGATCTGCATCTCTCTTACTAAGAATTTCACATCCTGGCTTAAGTTCTTGTCGTGTCCACGGTGCCTTTTCAGGTAGAGTTCATTTGATGGACATTTCAGCTTAGAAAATTCTAATTTGGAACATATTAATGTGGCTCTATTCAGTGACAATAGTCTTAACAAAAAATGCTTAAAACTGAGTCTTTTCTTTAATTTGAGCATATTCAAATATGCATGGTTACAAAGACACAGATTCAGAGCAATGAAAGTACTCTCTCTATTCTTCAGTATAGTCCTTATCACATCTTCATATGCAGTGACAACTGCAGGGAAGTATTACTATTTGTCAGGGATATCATTACCTCACAACAGATTCCTTAGGAACCACATTTCAACTCCAAGATGTCCAAATCACCACAAACAAGACTAATTACCACTTCATAGCTAGTTATAGAACACCTTCTATTGTCCCCTTCTGAGCACAATAGCTAGCTTAACAGCTGCATTGTCCATTGACAACTGCAGGGAAGTATTACTATTTGTCAGGGATATCATTACCTCACAACAGATTCCTTAGGAACCACATTTCAACTCCAAGATGTCCAAATCACCACAAACAAGACTAATTACCACTTCATAGCTAGTTATAGAACACCTTCTATTGTCCCCTTCTGAGCACAATAGCTAGCTTAACAGCTGCATTGTCCATTTTCATTCTTCCTCATCTTATGGGTCTCAGATCTGTCCTTGGAGCCAGCTTGGCCTCATTTACTTAAACTCTCGGATCTGACTCTTGAGCTCCTGTTTTACCCATACTGCCTTACAACCCTGCAATACCTCAGATCACGTTTGCTCTCCCATAAAGTCAAAGTAAACTTTATTGTCATTTAGCACTACACACGTGTAGCCTAAACAAAATTTTGTGCATCAGCTGAATTCTTAAAATTACAAAGGAGAGTGAAACAGCACATACAAATAGAATAAACATAACTAACAAATACAATACTACTCCCAATACACGCAAGAAAGAGTAGAGACATTTACCAACACTCATATACGAAAAGAATACCCTTCCCTGAGTTAAATTAACTACTCTAGTTAAAGTAAAACAAAACACTCTGCAGATTGAAATGCCTAAGTTATTTGTCTAATATTTCACTTGAGTGAGTTAAATAATACTGACTACGAATACAATAAATAAACATTGCACTTACTTGGAATATATGTAAGTATATATTACACAAATAAAATTTGACTTATTATGTGTCCAGACCCCTGGGACTAGTGCCCAAGTTCAGAAATCTAATCACTGTAAGGGTAAAAACTGTTACTGAATCTTGTAGTCCTGCAGTGGATGCTGCAATATCTTCTGCCCGATGCTTAAACATTCCATGTGCAGGATACGTGCTGTCCTGTATTATTTTGGTGGCTTTTCGGATGCTTTTTCAGAATAAAGATGTTGTATCGATGGAAGACTGGAACCCGTTACCTTCTCTTTTTACAGCCAGAAGGCTTATGCTCCTTCTGATCCTTAGACATCTTATAACTACCGCTAAGTGAAACCACCTAGACACAAATCTCTTAAATTTTTTAAGTCATAATTATTTAGTGATGATGCAATTAATTGATTGATTAACATTATTTAGGGTGGGTATTTAAACCATGTGATTTGGGATGTGTTTTATCTGATGAAGTCATTTCAGGAGACGAAAACGTGTGTAGTGCTTGCTGCTGAATTTGTTTGCACGTTAATAATAAATTCTTTCTGTGCCTTGTGCCTTGTGCCTCATCGTGAGCTTATTTGCCCTGGTGGTTACTGGACTGGTGTGGCTGCTTTCGTTGGTGTGTTTGGTCCTTTGCAGCATCTTCTTTTTGTGTAGCTCGGTATGGCTGCCAGTCCGGTTGTCTCTCCTGGGCAGGAGAAACAGAGGTGTATCCCTGTTGATGTATCCAGGTCCGACACGGACGGATTGACCCAGCTCACGGGCCAGCTTACTACTCTGATCAATCTACTGACTCCTATTGGACTGGGTATTAATACTATACTAAACGAACAACGTAATCTTTCCAGGCTTGTGGTTCCTTCCCAGAGCAACCCCCCTGCATTTGTTGATCCGGATGGTACGGTCCGTGTACGAGGGAACGTGAGACCAGGAAATAGTTCCTCTACGGATTTCAATAACACGCCGGCCGTTTTTCAAGATTCTGTTTTACCTCCTATCGTGGAAGCTAACCAAGACCCTGCAATCGAGGTTAATAATTGTCCTACCTCGTCCTTCAACGAATGGATGTTCGCTAAGCCTAAATTCGAATATGAGGAACATTATAGTGGTCGCGCGGTTGGTGGCCACAATTATCTGGAACTTCAACGGCGTTTTGAGAACGCATTGTATCGATACAGGACATTGGAGTTGGACAACTTATACCTGCTGGAAAATTTAAATAAAGGTACTGTGCCTAAGGGCTTGAGGGTATATAAATACCCGAACCAGGTTATTCCTGGAAGCCAATTTCACAAAGATTTAATAGAGGCTTTTGATCAATGTGGGCGTAGCATTGTTAAAGCTATTATTAAAAAGAATAGTGATGAACTTTCAGTGTTGCAGCAGGACATTTCTAACTATTTTAAGCGCATGACTGATGACTTGCTTTTTGATTCTGCTAAATACCATGACATTAGGAGGGAGGTTGACCTACACTGTGAGACTGTTTTAAATCGTAAATATAAGAAGCTGAGAAGGGATTTGTTAGAATATGAACAGGGGCGACAATATCCTAGTCCACCACAAACTAAATGGTATCCTCATCATTATAGCTCTGAGCAGCCTTTTTCATCGCATAGTCCCTTAGGGGGTGAAACTGATGATAATAGGGATGTAGTACCCCCTAATGGTGAGATACAGGAAGAATTTTTTGAGGGGGAACCAGTATTACGTAGGTCTGAGCGTATACGTCAGCAGGGGCAGCAACCCCTTAACAACTATCACCCTTTAGACCGAGCCCCTCAAGAACGGAGAGGGGGAGGGGGGTTTGTCCGGGGTTGGAAGAAAAATCAGAGGCAGGATTGGTAGAAAACAAAGTACAGGTTACGACACCCTTGGGACAGTATACTTTACATACCAAAGACAATTATCACATTTACAATTATAGTGATTTTGTTATTTCGGATATTTGCTTTCAGCTGTTTACCAAGGGTTTCAAATTTGTACCTAAAAAACTTAGCAATTTAATCCATGCCATTTTAGATCTAAAGCTTTTTATACGCAAGCTTAACCTGGAAAACCTATTGGGAGGTTTTATTGGGACTTCCAGTTTTTATTTAAAAAATCTAGTATATTTAATCCTCCCCTGCATCCACAGCTTAAAAACCTGGAACAAAGGATTGAGGGCAGATTTAGAAAAGAGTTGGGGATGGATCGGTTTGAGGCTAATCTAACATTGCAGGAAAGAGAACTGCTGGAACAACTTAGTAGTGATCCCACCTTGAGGGTGATGGAACCAGACAAAGGTGGGGGGACGGTTATAATGGATTGTCATGTATATCAGGGTAAGATGTACGATATTTTACATGATTATGATAAATATGCTTCTGCTTCCCTGAATGAAATCCATGTGTCGTACCATAAGATAGATTTAACTATCCAGGATTTGTTAGATCAAGAGGTGATTGATTTTCAAACCTATACTTTTCTTTCCAATACAGATCCAAGGGTACCCTCGATATTCGGGATACCCAAGGTGCACAAAAATCCCCTAGACCCACCATTAAGGCCCATCGTAGCAGCACAAGGTTCTAAGACCCACAACATATCCAAATATGTGGATTGGAGATTGAAAGAGCTATGGGGTAGGCAGGAATATATTCTTAAGGACTCATGGGCCTTTCTGCGTAGTATTTCCCCCCATTTATTTGAACAGAATATGGTATTTTTAACCATTGATGTTGTTGATCTTTTTTCTATTATTCCTACTGAATTGGGTCTTGAGTGGTTGGAAGAAGCCTTGTGGGAATGCTCCCAAATTAGTAACAATGATGTGCATGCTATCACTGAGTTACTTGGCCTTGTCTTAAAGAACAATTTTGTTTTCTTTTCTGGTGAGTATTTTCACCAGGTGACCGGTGTATCTATGGGGGCGAATTGTGCACCTACTTATGCGGATATCATAATGTATATGTGGGAAAAGAAATATATTATGAACAGCTCCTTTTCCAATTATTGGAATTATTATTGCAGATTCCTCGATGATATTTGTATTTTTTGGAAGGGTCCGGTGGGGGAAATTGGGAAGTTTATTGAGTATATACATACGACTACCAATTTTTTAAAGTTTACTCATCAAATATCCTATGATAGTGTCAATTACCTGGATGTGACCCTTACCAAGGAAGGGGAAGGGGTAAAATCTTGTATCTATCGAAAACCCACATTCTCCAATGGGTATCTACACTATCAGAGTTCCCACCCACATTTCCAAAAAAGGGGGATTCTTAAGGGGCAGTATGTCCGTATTTCTCGAATGACCTCCCTGGATCAGGATTATTGTAAGGAATGTGACATCCTAAAATCTTTATTTTTGGAAAGGGGTTATCCTGCACAATTGATAAACGCTGTACAAGAAGAGGTTACTACAGCTCGGACATCTAGGTTTGGTCCCATTTTAGGAAAAAAGTTTCCCGGTAATGAACATGGTTCCACCGGGGACAAGGTAGATAAGTATGTTGGTAGTTTTACCTTTATTACTGAGTTTAGTGGGAATGCTACCCATATTAGAAATATTGTTGAAAAAGAGTGGGATATGTTTCAGGACTTAACCGACCTGGATATTTTTAAAGATAGAGAGATTAAAACTGTATTCAGGAGAGGAAAAAACATGAAAAGAACCTTGGAACAACAAGAGATTCCTTTGCAAAATTTAAGAACCAACACAGGTACATTTAAGTGTGGGCATTGTTCTTCCTGTAAGCATGTAATGCAAGGTAGTCATGTATACTTGGAGAGTAGATGTAGGGACATAAAGGCAAGGGGTTATTATAATTGCATGTCCGGTGGACTAGTATATTTGGCAATATGTAAAAATTGCCCGGCGTTTTACGTCGGCAAAACTGAAAGACAATTTAAAAGACGTATATATGAGCATATTTATGACATTGCCAAATGTAAAATCACCAATGCGTTATACAAACATACCACTGCATGTGAAGGTGCAAAATTTTTGTTTTTTGCAATTGAGGCTGTCTTTAAGGACATTAGGGGTGGTCCCTGGGAGGCGAGGTTAGCCCATAGGGAAACGTATTGGCAGATCCTATTGGAAGCTAACAAAACCCCCAGGCTAAACGAATCCATTTCTATAGTGCCCTATCTTAAGATTAAAGCACAACATATTTAATAAAGCTCAGTATATATTTCTTATGTGTATATCCACTCATTTAAGTTTGTTTTGTGGTAACTGATGGTGGATGTTGTTTAATATATTATGTTTATTTTATAAGCATTTTTATTGAATATACTTTTTAAAAAATTTTTTTAAGTCATAATTATTTAGTGATGATGCAATTAATTGATTGATTAACATTATTTAGGGTGGGTATTTAAACCATGTGATTTGGAATGTGTTTTATCTGATGAAGTCATTTTAGGAGACGAAAACGTGTGTAGTGCTTGCTGCTGAATTTGTTTGCACGTTAATAATAAATTCTTTCTGTGCCTTGTGCCTCATCGTGAGCTTATTTGCCCTGGTGGTTACTGGACTGGTGTGGCTGCTTTCGTTGGTGTGTTTGGTCCTTTGCAGCATCTTCTTTTTGTGTAGTGAGTTAAATAATACTGACTACGAATACAATAAATAAACATTGCACTTACTTGGAATATATGTAAGTATATATTACACAAATAAAATTTGACTTATTATGTGTCCAGACCCCTGGGACTAGTGCCCAAGTTCAGAAATCTAATCACTGTAAGGGTAAAAACTGTTGCTGAATCTTGTAGTCCTGCAGTGGATGCTGCAATATCTTCTGCCCGATGCTTAAACATTCCATGTGCAGGATGCGTGCTGTCCTGTATTATTTTGGTGGCTTTTCGGATGCTTTTTCAGAATAAAGATGTTGTATCGATGGAAGACTGGAACCCGTTACCTTCTCTGCAACCTTCACCTCTCTTTGTAGCACCTTCCTTTCTGTAATTGTGCAGCTTAGAAACTACACTAAAGTTGAAGGTGAGGATGCTCTCTACTGCACCTCTATAGAAGGTGGAGAGAATATGAGGAGGAAGCTTAGCTTTTTTCAGCCTTCTTAAAAAGTGGAGGCATTGGTGCGCTTTCTTGACCAGTTGGCTGGTGTTTCCTGACCACAAGAGATCCTCTGATATGTGTACACCCAGGAATTTCATACTCTCAACCCTCTCCACACTCTTACGATTGATCCTGAGCACTGGGTGGTTTGTTCTCTTTTTCCTGAAACTGATGATAATCTCTTTGGTCTTGTTTATATTCAGGTCAAGGTTGTCCCCTCGCATCAACTGATCAGAGATGCCACCTACTCTCTATATACCCTTTTATCCTCATTTGTGATATGCTCCATGACTGTGGTGTCATCAACAAACTTGCTGAAATAGTGGGACTTGTGCTTAGCATAGCAGTCATGGGTCAGGATGGTGAATAACAGTGAACTGAGTACACATCCCTGAGGAACTCTGGTGTTAATCATGATGCACTTTGATGTGTTTTTCCTGAAAACACCCCCTGTGGTCTCTCGATCAGGAAGTCCAGGATCCAGTTACAGAGATGTTTACTGATTACTGAATGTGCCAGTTTTTCTATCAGCTGCATTGGCATCACACTATTAAATGCAGAGCTGAAGTCTATGAACAGCATCCTCACATAGTTGTGTTTGCCCTCTAAATGCTCAAGGGAGATAGGGAGATCTGTAGTGCTACTGATATGGCATCAGCCATGGCTTGGTTAGCTCTGTACACAAACTGCAGTGGGTTAAAATCAAGAGGAAGGCATGATGAAAGATGTTTTTGATCAGCCTCTCAAAACATTTCATAACAGTGGATGTCTGAGTGACTGGTCTGTAGTCGTTTGGAATGGAGGAAGTGGTTTTCTTAGGTAGTGGGATGATGTTAGTTTCCTTGTAGCATGAGGGTACTTTTGCCATGTCTAGAGAGGTGTTAAATATTTCCTTGAGCACTATGCATAGTTGATCAGCACAGCCTTTTAATACCTTGTCCAGTATGTTGTCTGGGCCAGCAGCCTTCCTGGGTTTCACTCTCCTTAGCTCTCTTCTTACCTCCTCTGTGCTGAAGCTGAATACTGCAGCCTTCTAATCAGTGGGTAGCTTTAGTGCCAACCTGTTGTTTCTTTCCTCAAATCTACCAAAAAAGATGTTCAAACTGTCCAGGAATTCGATGCTGTCCTCACACTGTGCTGATCTGATTTTGTAGCCAGTGATCTCCCATATGCCGTGCCATAGTCTCCGCGCATCCTTCATGTCTTCAAAGTGGCTCTGTACCTTTCTACCATACTCCCTCTTAGCCTCCTTTATAACCCTCCTCACATTACCTCTTGCCACACTTAGGGCTGCTTTGCCCTTAACCCTGTAATCTGTTTCTCTCCTTCAGAAGCTCATACACCTTAGGGGTGAGCCATGGCTTCTGGTTAGCTCCAGTAGTGAGACTCTTGGTATCTGTTACCCCATCAACACAGTTTAAAATGTATGCCATCACTACGTCAGTATATTCATCAATGTTCATATGCTGATTCACTGTGGCTGTCTCCTTGAACATATCCAGTTGATTCTTTCAAAGCATTCTTGGAGGGGTTCATAGTCCCCTTGGGCCATACCCTGATTTGTTTCTTTCTGGGTTTCTCTCTAACCAGTGCAGGTTTGTAAGCTGGTGATAGCAAGGTGATATAGTAGTCAGAGTTTCCCATTTGTGGAAGTTGCACTGCCTTATAAGCCTTCTTTAAGTATATGTACACCTTGTCCAGGATACTATCACCCCTTGTAGGAACGTCCACATTCTGATGGTAGTGTAGGAGTACTTCCTTCAGATCTGCTTTATTAAAGTCACCAGCTCCCACATGTACAAAGTCAGGATATTTGCTTTGCAGCTCACCCATGTGATTACATAGTTTATTTAGAGCCTCGGTGGTATTGGCATTAGGTGGGATATATACCACTGTTACACTCACCCCATTCAGCTCCCTGGGAAGTAAAATGGACAGGAACTCTACATTCTTACAGCAGTGTGCAGCATGATTTCACAGTTGCTGCACCATCTTTTGTTAACGCAGACACAGACTCCTCCTCCTCTGGCCTTTCCACACAGTGTATGTTTTCTGTTTGCACAAAACAGCATAAAATTCTCTAAGTTTGCTGGACTATGATTTATCTTACTATGCAGCCACGTCTCAGTAATCAAAAATAAACAATAATTTCTCACCTTGTTCTTGTTGGAGAGTTCCATTCTAAAGTAGTCCATTTTGCTATCCAGTGATCTCACATTAGCTAGCAGTACAGTTGGTAGTACAGGCCTATAGGGGTTTGCTTTTAACTTTACATCAGTACCTGCTCTGCAACCTCTTTTCCTTGTTCTCTGACATCTCTTTCTCTTTTTTCTTCTCCAGCATATTCCAGAAACCTGTTCTACCAGTTTCAGGCACTTTAGAGTGTGAAGAATTAAAATACTCAGCTGTTGTAGCTCTGTGCAATTAGTAGACCCAAGATACTCTGCAGACTTCAAGGCATGCAACCAGCAACATATAGATGTTGACTGTTTAATTTCTAATAACTTCTGGCTACTATACGTTATTGTACCTTCAATTGTAAGTGCAGAATCTGAATTTTTTGAGATTTTCTGTGCAAAAGAAGACAAAATATGCATATCTCTGGAATGAGCTGACACAGCCACAGCCACAGCCACACAGGGCGCCACCATTTTTTTTTAACAGAAGGAGTAACCATAGCCCATATAAAATGAAAGATAGAGGAAAGATAGGGGCTCAAACAGGAACAGTTGTTCCAATGTCGCTATCAGGTCACTCCCAGTTGAAAGTTCAGGGGGAAGGAGGGGGAGAACTTGAGGAAGAAAGAAAATAGACAACAGTGATACATAGTTATGTAAATGCATACATTTTATATATGATGTTGTCATTTTCATTCACCCCAGCTATGAGAACATTGGTTGGCCCTCATGGAAGGATATTCTATAGTACTGCAGAACCGAAGGCAGCTCTGCTTCCACAGATGAAATCCAACTTGCAATAAGCAATAAAGGTATGAGCATTGGACTAAGTGGCTGCAGCACAAATATCATCAACAGAAGCTGTGGACCAAAAAACATACGAAGTAGCCATGGAGCTAGCAGAATGAATTTTTGGAGGTCTGGAAAGACAGCCTTTTTGACTGTAAACAAACGATATGCAATCCATTAACCACTTTGCTAAGGTAACTTTGGAAACTGGTTTTCCAAACCTGTTGGACCAAAGGAGACAAACTGATCTGTTTTTTTTTTAAACCTTTATCCTATGGAGATAAAAACGAAACTGTCTGCACACATTTAAAAGATGAAGCACATATTCACCTTTGTTAGAAAAATTTGGGAAGAAAACAGGCAAACTGATGACTTGACTGATGTTTGCCTCCAAGGTTACTTTGGGCAGAAAGGAAGGATTAGTACATAATGTGACTCTATCTTTGTAAAAAACCAAGTAAGGGGAATTTGAGGAGAGTGCTTGGAGTTCAGAAACTCACCTTGCTTAAGTAATGGCCACTAGAAAAGCCATTTTCCAAGAAAGAAACTTGAGATCAGACTTGGTCAAAAGCTCAAAAGGTGTCTCAGTCAAACCCTGCAGTAACAACATAACATCCCTTGGAAGAGTAGGGTCTTTAACTGATGGCCTAAGCAAAAATAACCTTTATGGAATAATCAGCATAGTTTGGAAGAAGTTAACGGGAATGCATTATCATTAGGATGATAATTCAAAATGGCTGCTAACTGGACTTTGATAGTGGAAAAATTAGCCCTTGAAAAACTGAAGCAAGGAAATCTAGAACAGCAGGAAAAGGGGCAGTAAAAGGGTCCAAGTCTCTCTGATGGTCCCAATAAGAAAATGTTTTATATTTACTCTTGTAATTTTTTTCAAGTGGAGTCTTTTTGAGATAATAGCAGTATCTGGGGGACAGGGGAGGAAAGCCTGGACTATCTAACCATTAATGCAATTGGAGAATCCAAGCTGTCAACTAGAGGTCTACAATGTACATGTGTCATCTCTCAAGGGATGAGAGATTAGATCTGGACTGGAGTCCAAAATTCAGGGTGGATGTAGAAGATGGGACCACAGGAAGGGAAACCACACTTGACAAGGCCAAAAAGGGGCAATGAGGATAACCTTACTCTTCAACTGGTGCTTTCTAAAGAAATTTGTGGATTGGAGGTAAGAGGGATAAGCATAAAGGAGACTGGAGGGCCAAATGTGGAGTACAGCATCTCTTGGTGACCTCCTTGGGGGATCAGGGCAAAGAATCTGTTGCACTTATTTTGGGTAGAGGCAAATAGATCACAGCAAGGTTAAAAACATTGATGGGAAATATTCTCTGCCACCAAGTGGTCGAGAGACCACTCGTGAGGCATCCAAATGGACCTGTTGAGTTTTTCTGGAAGCACACTGAATTTTTCAGGGGTGTGTGTTACCATTAGAAAGAGGTTTTCCAGGAGTGTGGGCTACCATTAGAAAGAGGTTGGAGGAAATCACCCACCACCACACACTCACTGCCTCTTGACAAAGGGGATAGGATTGGGTCAGCCTGTCTGTTGATGTGCCAAACCCATGACATATTTTCTGTTTGGATAGCAACTGTCCCCAGAGGAAGGGAGTGCTGAAAGGCATGCAATGCTAGGAGGCCTGTCCTCATCTCTTGGACATTGATATGCAGATTGGTCCATCCCAAGAAATGCCTCCACCCCAATTCAGAGGCATCCACAGTCACCATGACTATTGGGTTGGAAACATAAAAGACCATTCCTAACAAATTTCTTTGGACTGTACCCACCACAGGGAATTCTAGCAAACCTTAGAAAGTTTTATCTCATCTGCAGTCTTAAGGACTGTACTCTGTTTGATATGGGAGGGGGGGGATGACTGGTGATGCCCAGGCAAGCTAATATATATTTCAGCACTTGAACAGGTTGTAGATGCAACTTGGCACAACTGTCTGTGATTCCTAAAGACTGACACAACTAGAGTAAGTAGTTCCTGGCCTTCTCAAAGAGATATCTGGTTTGAGGCAGTGAGAAGCCAGTCTTCTAGTTAATGAAATACTCTGAATCTATCAGTCTCAGGTGAGCTGCTACCACTGTCATACACTTGGCGAACACCCTGGGCACTGTGGTGAGACCAACGGACAGGGCTCTGACTGGCCCCCAGCCGAAAGCACAGATATCTCCATGACAGTCTCTTCATTTTGATGTGATAGTATGTGTCCTGGAGATCGATGAAGCACATCCAATCATCCTTCTGTAGAAAAGGTAGACTGGACTGAATCATGACCAACTACTAGAACTTGGAGTTCTTTACAAACTGATTGAGACTGCTGAGGTTCAGAATGGGTCTCAGGTCCCCTTTTTTCTCTGGCAGTAAAAAGTACCTTGAGTAAGTTCCGAATCCTCTCTGGTCTGGTGGGACCTCTTGACTGACAATTTTGTCTAGCAGCTTTTGAACGTCTAATGCTGCTAATTTCTATTGGCTGGGTAGAACATCAGGAAGCCTTTTCCATTTGGTTGGTGGAAGTTTGCAAAAAAGGAATGAAGTAGTCTCTGGATATAATTTTTTTGCACCCAAGTGTCATTTGTGACTGATGCCCAGGCTTCTGGGTGCAGAGAAAAGTGCTCCCTGACAGCCTCCAGGGCAGACCAGTCAGGCATCCCTTCAGGAGCACTGGAGGGGTTTATCTGAGAAGGAATCTCAAAACCACTGGTTTTGCAGCCCACCTCTGCCATGAGGATGGCATTTTGCATTGGAACTTCCCCCTCTGCCTCTGAGTGAATTTTCCCCTCATTAGCCATGAAAAGGACCTTCTGACTTTTGGAACCACATCTTTTCACCTCTGCACTGAGTCCTAGAAAATATTCTCTGCTGGGTAGAAAAATGTATTCCCATGGCAGACAAGGTCTTTCTGCCTTGGTCACCATGGGAGAGCATTTCTTTCATTGTTGGGTCAAACAATAAAGATCCATCAAAGGGGGCACTAATAAAAGAAGACTTGAAGGGCTCAGCAAAATCACATAAGCGCATCCAGGAGTGTCTCCTGACAGCTACGCCTGAACCTGCTGCCCATGAGGAACCTTCCGCTGCATGAGAGATTAACGTCATAGACATGTTGGAAATAGATTGAAGGCTGGCCAGCTGCAAAGATAACTGTTTTTGCTTCTCTGCTGACATGGACCCAGGAAGAGATTTAGATCTTTAATCAAGTCTCTTTGTAATCTGGTGAGATGTGCCAAATAAGTGAGTGAGCATACAGCACAGGTCACTGAGGTATAAACATGCTTTACAAATCTGTCCATCTCCATGGACTCTTTGTTAGGAGGGTGGACAGAAGATATCTGTATTGCTAGCTCTTTCTTAGTGGCTGCCACCACAGTCATGGCATCCGCCGGAACACCCTTTTTCCAATGAGGCTTGTCTTTGGGAGAAGCAAGACATTTATTGGGGTGATGAGGGATGGGCTACACAGTATCAAGTTCCTTCCATGCCCAGCGAGACACAAAATCATCTGCCCAGAGAGGAGGGGTAACCCAAGACATAGATGGGTCAGACCAGAAGGCTTCTAGGATCACTGACTCCTCCTGGGAAGGGGGATCGGAAGACCATCCATCTGTCTGGATGAGTATCTCTACAATGTATCCAAAGGATACATCTTCTGCTGGAGACCTTGATGGCCCCTCACCTTCATTGTAGTCAGTGTCTTCGGTTAAAGATTCCTGCACAGAATCTATGTGCCTCTTTTTGCATGACCTCTTCCAGAGGACCTCATCAGTGGGATGATTGGTAGAGGTACTGGAAGAGATTGGAAGTTTCAGCAGAGGAAATGGCTGGAAGCTCAAACGGGCCAGCTGTCCCTGCGGCATAGGCTGATAAGGCTCAGAACTTGGATCTAAATGAGGCAAAGGGGTAGGATCTGAACAGAGAACATCAGATTGGACTCTCAGGTGAGAGAAAACCCTATCCATCACCTCAAAGGCAAAAAGACCAGAAGAAGCCATTGCTGGCCATCTCTGCCTGGGTTCCTGCAAAAAGGGAGAAGTCAGACATGCGCTACCAAGCACAGAAGCACTGAGGGGAAGTGACGGCTTTGAAAATCTCAAATTCAAACCCATCCCCCACAGATCCGGTGCCAAAGCTTCGGCTCCAAGACTCATCCTGCTCTAGGGGGATCAACGCCAAATGAGTCAGGAAAGCAGTCAGAGTCAAAGATCTAGCGGTCTTCAGATCTGATGCATTACTCTTGGAATTGTCAGATGTGAGGGCTCTGAAACTGCTGCACAGATTGGAGAAGAAAAACAAGTGGATGACAGTTTGGAGGCTCCTGGATCTGATTGGAGACAAAGCTGGCAATACCCGCATCTGAATCTGAGCCCTGAGGAACTTCATCATCTTATCCATATTTGCTTCGGACATACTCCAGGAGGGCCTAATAGAAGACAATGTGGAAGGGGGATGTGACATTTACTTTGGAGTCTCTTGTAAAAAGAGTGATCATAGCCATGGGGAAACAGGCTCTGGTGAAAAGTGAGGGCTCAGAGTCCTAGAAGATTTCACTGTCTCCGATGGCAGCTCTGAAGATGTCAGATCCAATCTTTTCATTAATTTAGCTGGTTTAGGAGACAGGGCAGGAGAGCATTTTCTGTGCTTCCTGGACTCCAAAGAGGATTTCTGTTTCTTTGTGGGGGGTTGAGCCCCTGACACAAATGCAAAAGTGGAAGAAGCAGACTAGTTTACTTGACAATTCCCCAATGGCTGAGAATTGAAACCCGCATAAATCTGACAGGAGGTTTCAAGGTGGGCACTCCTAAACAGTACACACACTCCCTATGGGCATCAGAATTGGGTACCTTATGCCCACAGGAAGTACACTTTTTAAAACCTGTTGGCCTTCCAGCCATATTAACAACAAAGCAGAAATATAAGACGGAAAGAATTTTTTTGTATAGAATATATAGAGGAAAAAGAAATACCCGCAATGGTATATCAGAAATATCCTATGAATGGGTAGGAAACTTTAAAATAAAAGGGAATTACCAACGATGGTAAAAATAAATAAATAAAAAAGTACCCTGAAAAAACAGGTAGGAAAACGTTGAAGCCAAAAGCAGAAAAAAACAATTAAATTAAAAAAAGGAAAGAATGGTGAAATATAAAGAAGACATATAAACATTTTCTATTTCAACTCACAAAAAAGATTGATAAACACCCCTAAAGCTCAAGAGAGCACGATCCACGTCTGAAGTGCAGAAGTAGCAAATGAGATCTGAGGTATTACAGGGCTCTGAGGCGTTGTGGGTAAAGGGAGGACCTCGAGTCAGATCTGATAGTCTAAGTAAATGTGGTCGAGGTCATATCCACCAATAAACTGTCTGACCTACATTACCAATGGTTAACATGTCCAATGTTTCTCTGGCATTATAAATGCTAACTTTAATAAACAATTAACTACCCAGCAGGAGCACCAATGTCCTTGAACTAGTCCTCACAAGTATGGTCACTTCATGCAAATCTGCAAATATACCATCCTGCCTTGCTAAATCAGGCCATAAATTTGTGAAATCTTCCTTTAAAACTGGTGGTACTTCCCCTGCAAATGCATCTGTATTTATGGGCTTCTCAAAACCAAACTGTCTTCAGTTACTTGATGACTTAAATGCAATCCAATGTAATTCGTCACCATGGATCCTGCTGCTAAAGCTGTTGTCTATGCCTCTTACTCCTACTCCCACTTAAACAGTTGTATTGATATGCTAATCCGCATCTGCATCAAGTATAATGAGAAGTTTAAAAACAACCTGCTACGGTGGAATACAGTTATAAATTATTTCACAAGAGAAAGAAACTGCTCGATGCTTATAAGAGGTCTCATTCTCATTCTACCTACCTTAAGAACACACCTAAGCAAATTAGTAAAGAGTTAAGAGAACAATTAGTAAGCTCAAAGCAAAGTATGAACTTAAAATGGCAAAAATATATATATATATTTCTTTAACTATGTCATGAAGTTAAGAACATCCAACAATTTTCAGTTACTCAACAATGCACTCTCTCATTTACAGGAAACAGCTAATATCCTAGATGACAAGTTTAGTTCAAATTTTACTCCACCCACAGTTACAGCTTTTCCACAGAGTCCACAGTCCCAGCCACCCACTTTAATTATTGTGGAACAAGTTCTCATAATCCTTTAAAAAAGCTACAAACATGTCCTCAATAAGCTCCATGAATATATGGCTACATGATTATCAGAGCCAAATATGGCCAATATGAACCCTTACTTAACCTACTTAATCTAAGCCTCTCTACTGGTTACATTCCTGAAACCTGGAAAACAGCTGTGGCCCAATTACAGACCCTGGTAAATACATACCTATTAGTCTCATTAGCCTCACATGTAAGTCTACGGTACATATTATCATAGACCTCATTAATCTAGACATTGAAAATCTCTTAACCTTGGGCCCTCAACAATTCGGCTTTGTCAAAGAAAGGTCCTTCCTCTTTAACCTCATTAATTTATTTGAAAAAATAACTGTAACTGAAGCAGTGGATATCAGTCATGTACTACAAACTAAATATCTGAACTTGGCCAAGGCATTTGACACTATTCCCCATGCAGACATTACTGATATACTTGCAAATCTGAATATAAATCCTTATGTTATGTGGTGAATAGCTAACTGGTTGACAAAACTCATGTGGTCAGAGTCACAGCTGCCACTTCTGAAAGCAAAATGTTACCAGTGGTGTAGCACAGTGCTTAGTGTTGAGTACTCTTTACTTGGTATCATTTTTTCAAACTTTCAGGTCAACACTACCTGGCCTATGGTTTTGAGATGAATTGGCAAATAACTGTACAGTGGGTGTTGTTATTCAATTGTCCACTAACTCAACTACTCCAACATACGCTAGACCAAGTTAACAACTGATGCAAGGATGATGGACTCAAATTAAATGTGAAAAAAAATGTAGCAAGGTTCATTTTGGCAAATAAAACATTTTCACATACCATAAAAGTAACACACCCCGTCAATCCAACACTGTTGTAAGGAATCTAGGCACAACAGTTGATAATTTTTTACCAATTGACTGTCATGTCTCTAAAGTAGTTCAGAAAGCTTTTTATTTGGTTTATCAAATTACCAGACAACTCCTCTGAATCCAAAGAATTGCTAACTCTTCTTTATTCAAGTCTCATCAGACCCATTACTGACTATAATGCATCTTTTGGCATACATTTATCTCAGCATTTCATTCAACTTGAAAGATATCACAGATTCCCAATTAAAAGGATTGGTGGCTTCACAAATCCTAGTTATCAGGACAGATTAACAGCCCACTCTCTGTACTCAGTTTCTTACAGACTCTTTCATGGAGATCTGTGTCTAGCCTTGCGAGCTATGAAAAATCTGATCCTTTCTGACCTCTGATTACTTTGCAGACCAAATGGTTCCTCAAATACCCAGTTAAAGGAGCCAAACCTTCATCAACTGAGCAATATGATACACTGTAGTGATAGATTCACATGCCAAAGTATCCCCCACTCCCAGAACAAACTTCCAATACATGTTAAACAGAGCGGCACCCTTGCCACCTTAAAAGCAGACACATACAATTGAATGGTAAGCCTCAAATTCTCTCCTGGCCTATCTTGCATTGCTCTCCCTGAGGCTGGAGGGATGTTTTGAATAAGGATTACTGGCTGGGCTGGTAATTGTCTGCAGACTGATTGCCAGGACTTACCTATGCACTCAGGAGCCTATGACAATAAGCAAGATATTTACCAGTTCATCTTTGTTATAAATAAATTAGGAATAATATTTAACAAAATTAAAATTTAACTTTGAACAATATAGAAATTTTAACATTATCAGCTGTCTAGTAAAAGGTAGAAAAACCCTACCATGGTGCAGCTGTACAGGATCAGAAAGCCCAATAACAGGATGTTCTCAGTGAGAGCACTTACATATATTTACGATGCCAGACTTTCCTCCATCCCTACCACAATCAGAATGCACCTGTTAAACAGATACAGCAATTTAGACAACTTTCTACTAGACTAGCTGCTAAGTAGCTCACCAATGTTTCTTTTAAAAATAAAAGGGGTTGTAAAGAATAACTGGTTTTCAGTATAATCATTTTTACGTACAACTCCATACCAGTATAACTCAGTTTACTGTATAAAGGGGGGGGGGTGGACAAACATGGATGCTAGGTGAAGGTATCAATTTCTAGGTCAAGATGTCATCAAAGAAAATCAGTAAGGTATCAGTATTAGCAAAGCATATAACTTACACTAAGAAAATAACCCTCTGATACCAAGTACGATGAAACAAAGCATTCTATACATAAGAGCTGAGAAATATTCCACTCCCTATTACTATATTACCTCATTACATTAATGAAAGATTGACTATAGTTTTTCAGGTAAACACTCTGCTATGATGATCAGAGCCATTCTTTCAAGTACAAAATGCCAGAAGTTAAGGATCACTACCTCTGTAAAAGCAATTTCAGGAAGCTAAGATTTAGCATACAAACTTTTAGCACAATGACTTGGGTAGTAAAATGAAGAAAGGGCCATCACCAAACTTAGACAACCTATAACAAGAACAATAACCAGAGATCCTGTAAAGGAATTACAGACATATCAGAAACTTTATAAAAATTCCTATAAAGCAAAAAAACATGTAAATCAAGAAAGATCACAAATGGAAGCATTTATAAAATATGTTAATATGCCAAGGATGGAATAAGAAGTGGCTCAACAACTAACAGTTAAGATAGGAGGAGATGAGATAAAAACAGTGATGTATAATCTATAGAAAAGTCTCCAACAACAGATGGCAATCCTATGGAAGTTTGGAAGTTTCAAGGGAAGAAAGCGATAAGAATCTGGGAGATTTTGTTTTACAGTATTTTAAAAGGAAGGGAAGCACCAACATCTTGGATGAAAGCTGTGGTGGCTGTATTACTTAAAGATAGTACAGACCTATCAGACTCAGCTTCATATAAACTAATTTCAATTTAAAATCATGACTAGAAAGTGTTTATATCTATACTAGCTAAAAGAATGGAAAATATGTTGCCAGTATTGATAAATATAGATCGAACTGTGTTTGTGGATGTGAGGCAAACATCTGACAACATTAACAGAGCAATTATGATCCAGAAGGAAGCAGAATTTAAGGAAATACAGCTGTTGTTAGTGGGTCTTGATGCAGAGAAAGCATTCAACAGAGTAAGGTGGGATTTCGTGAGTAGAGCAATGAAAAGCATTTGCATTTCTTGATACGATAATAAGTTTAATTAACGGATATATGAAGGATCAGAAGCAATAATTTAAGTGGGAGAGGTGGTCTCTAATAATATGTTTGAACAGAGGAACAATGCAGTGGTGTCCTCATCCATCTTTATTGTGCTTTATACTTAGAACCATTGGCAAAGAAAATAAGGGACTCAGAAATTCAAGGAAATAATTGGTATGGCAATTACAAAAAATTGGCTTTATTTGCAGATGATATTATTTTGTAATTGATAAATCCAGAATAGGAATCTCAGTGCTGTAGAATACTTTGAGAGACTTTCGAGTATTTTTGGGGATGTACAATTTATGAAGATAAAACAATAGCTATAGCTGTTAATTATGTATCCACACACAGATTGGTTCATCAATACCTATACTTATGAGGATACAATAAGATAAAGTACTTAGCAGTATGGAATACAAAAGTTTCTGTTATGGCAGCTAAGGATAAGTGGAAAGAGACTAAACAAAAGGCAATACAAAAACTGAGAAACTGGAGGCTATTGTTTATGGACACAGAAAGTAAGACAGAAAACAGTGAAAATGTTTTTAATTTCTTTAGTTTAATATACAGGTCAAGCATATTTTTTATCAACCAGAGATGAAGTTATGGACAATAATTAATGAAGAGTTGAAGGAATTTACCTAGGAGGGAAAGAGGGCAAGTGTTAAGTGGAATAAGCTTAATAGAATAAGTTTGTTTAGGATTCCCTCATTTGAAGGGAAATTTTAGAGTTAAGCTTCATAAATATAACACAAGCAGAAGGTTATAATTGAAAATGGAAATGGATGACGAAGTGGGGAAGTTCAAGAGATAAAGAGAGGGAGTGGGACTTTGGATGCAGATCCTTAAATTAATAACAACCATGCAGAATACTGTATTCATAAAGTAACAGAAAGTACTCTAAGAACTAAGCCAACACAACAATGGAGAAAGGAGATTTTGCCAGCTGGGATTGCTGCAAGCAGCGGTACAAAAAGTAGACAAGAGGGGCAAAGGAACCAAGGTACTGGGGGAAAATAACTAGAGGGTGAAAGTTAATAATGTGGCATGAGGCCAAGAAAAAGTCTGGACTGCAGGTTAGAAACTGCCTTCCCTAGCATGGATTGATATCAGCGTATGGGCAAAGTGAAAGGGAGAGGGGAATTTTAAGTGAAAGACCTCCTCTGGTAGAGTTTTTAGCTGAATCAAGAGCAGAAGCTGCTGTTAGAAAAGAGATAATTAATAGATCATACAAAATATTGCATAATAAAGTTAAGTTGTGTAAGTTGAACTTATCACAACAGTACATGTTCAAATGATCACTGCAGCAGTAGCCTTAGCTCTGTGGGTTATAACCTGCCAAGGACATAACAGCCCACCAGCTTCCAAAGCTTCAGGTCACCTTCCACACACCTAAATTGTCAAGCAATACAAGCTGAGATGATTAAAAGACAAGGCTTTCATACCAGAAGAGAGAGGAAGGCTAAATCCTGAAATTACAGTGCTAGGAGCAACAAAAAATATATGTCCACAACCTGGCATAAAAAAATACACCAAAAACAGAGGATGGAGTGGCTACTGCAGCAGTGATCATTTGAATATCTACTGTTATAGTAAGTTTAACTTACACAACTGTACTATATTCTTCATACTGATCACTGCTGCAGTACTCTAAACTATATGGCTAGATTACCATAGCTAACCACATTTGGGAGGAAGAAGAAAATGGATTCAGAAGCCCCTGGAGATTGGTGCTAGCAAAGCTTGTAGTGCTTTGCAAAATTATGTACACAGGACCAAGTAGCAGCTTCTAGAATACTTGTAGAATCCAACCCTTTCCAAAAAGCCACAGATGAAACGAAGGCCCTAGTGCTTAACTCTACCTGGCATACATTTGTTATGGTGAGTATAACAGAAAGGAATAACCTTAGATAACTATTTGGAAATAGTCTGTTTTGACAGTTTGTCTCTTCTTACCTTCACAAGAAATGAACAACTGATCTGATGAGCTGAAAGATTTAGTTCTGTTAGGACAGTACCTGTGCTGTCTGTGGACATTCAAGGTATAGATATCCTTTCTCCCTCATGTTTAGGTTCAGGAAAGAAAATGTGGAGATGGATAGTTTAGCTTAAAGTAAAATCGGACACCACCTAAGGTATAAAAAAGGATTAGTTCTCAAATAATCGGTCTCTGTAGAAAATGAGATAGGGTTGACTCTCCATAAGAGCTTGTGACTCAGATACTCTTCTTGCATGGGTTAGAGCAATTAGTGCACTGTTTTCCATATTAAGAACTTCAAGTCAGCCAGATTAGCTGGTCCAAATGGAGGAAGTGTTAGCTTCTCTAACGCAAAATTAAGATCCCAATGACAGGCCACCGGTTTTCTAGGAGTCCTCTAATGTAAAACCCCTTTCAAGAACATTTTGACATGAGATGCACTTCAAGAAGTGGATCCATGACCGGACATGCTGAAATGGCCGGTAAATGAACTTGATAGAGGAATAAGAAAGGCAATACAATATTAACGCACACAAATATTGAAAAAAAAACAGGGAAAAACTAATCCTGAATGGCTGCTAATTTTGTTGATGGCACCAGCTAGAAAACCTTTTCTATTTACTAAAATATGATTTCCAAGTAGTAGGCTCACTTATCTCCATTAGTACCTGCTGCACATCCACAGAAAATAGGTGCCTAAAATTAAGACCCTACCATCCATGCAGTCAACTGAAGATGACTGATGTCTGGGTGTATCAAACACCACTGGTTTTTGTGGGAGTATATTCAGTCTGTGAGGAAAATTGTGGTAATTGACCTGGTCACCTCATGAAGAAGGGAGAACCATGGATGAATGGGCCAGAAAGGAGTCAGCACAACGATCTTAGGGGAATGTGTTCTGAAACATCTGAAGTACCTGGGTTATTAGTGAAAAGGCATAAAGAAAAGTTCCTGTCCAAGGAAAAGAAAATGTATCTATCTTCCAGACCTTCTTGCATGGAGTCCTGGAACAGAATTTTGCCAGATAATTACTCAGAGGAGGCAAATAAGTCTACTCAAGGAATCCTCATAAATGGATCATATCCTTGTAGACACCCTGATCTAGTTTCCATTTGTAAGGATCTGCTGTGATCCTGCTCAGCTTTTCTGCCACACAATTTTGCTTTGGTGGAATACAGGATGCCTGCAGAATGAGATTATGGTGTGAAGCTACATCAAAAGTTAACATGGCTAGCCTGCAAAAGGGTATGACCTGGTTCCCACTTCCCTGCTGATGTACCATATGACTGTGGTACTGTCTTTAACCACCTGAAGAGATCCCAGGGACCAAACATGGTTCCAAGAGCTGACTGTATTGATCAGGACAAGCATCTCTTTGACATTTATGTGCTTGCATCTGTCCTTGCTTTCCCACAACCCCTTCACTTTTACTCCTCCTGAAACCGCTCCCCAAGCAAAGTCTGAGGAGTCTGTGGAGACTGACTGCTTTGCAGCAGATAGGGAGAAGTGAAGACATGGATTTAAGAATAAAAATAAGTTATGTACTCACCATAACATTCCATCTGTGTTGTCCATTTCATTCTTTCTCAACAAATGGGCTCAGATCCAACTCAGGCACATTTTACAGTTGTTGGTATTGAAAACTCTCAGGGTCCTCCCTTATCCATAATGCCCTAGTCCACCACAATACCGCAGATCTTGTTCGCTGACCTTTTTGCTTATTGGAAACTAACGAATGTACAGTTGTGTAAAATATTACCATAACGGTTGATGTCCTTCTCTTCACTGTGCAGTATTACTTACAATACAGGATCCCCTGCCAAGGGCAGCCTGATGTCCAGCCAGTGTTCCAAAGCCTTTAGGTTGCTAAGGGTACACCGTAAGTCACACCTATGCTCCCTGCATACAACATGGGGCATAATGGTGATGTCTGGATGTATTGTCCTCAGAACTGAGACCCCAGTAGGAGCACCAGTCTAAGAATTAGAGCAGTACCAATCACATCCAGAAGGGAAAAGAATCAGGGGGAGAAGGGAGGGAATGAATACTACAACAGTGATGGGAAGGACATATACTGTTTTGGTAACATTTTACACAACTGTCCTATGTCCCTCCATTTCCCTTTTGCAGTATTCTTACAATAGGTAGAATGCAAAAGCTAATGAAGAAAAGAGGGAGGAGGAAGGACAAGCAGAGCCCTCTAGGAACCCATGAAGGATGGCCTTAGCAAAACCAGCTCTATCCCTGGATATCACATGCAGCTTACAGTATTTGGTAAATGTATGCACAGAAGTCCAGGTAGCTGTCTTAAGAATAGAATTAGTATCTAAACCCTTAAAAAACACCAAAAGAAGCCACATCCCTAGCAGAATGAGCCTTAACCGAAGAAGGAAAGCTCTTGCCATGAAAAGAATAACAAAACAGAATGGCTTTAGATATCCAAGAAGAAATAGTTTGCTTGAAAAAGCCAATCCAAAAAAATCTAGGATGAAAGGAAACAAAAATCTGATCAGATTTGTAAAAGTTTTATTCTTATCCAAATAAAATCTGAGTTGTCTATGCACATCTAAACTGTACAAAACCTTCTCACTAGCAGACTCTGGAAAAGAGAAAAAAGTGGGCAAATGAATAGACTCATTCATTCATTCATTCACTTCTTTGGGCATAAAAGATTAGTATGAATGGACCTTATGAAAAACTAAAAAAGACATGTAACCCCTTTAGCTTGCAAAAACAACCATCTGGCAGAAGTAAGGGCCAACAAAAGAACAGTCTTCCAAGAACAATGCTGCAAGTAAGCTGAAGCTGCAGGCTCAAAAGGAGCCTGAGTCAATTTCTCCAAAATAAAATTAAGGTCCCAGGAAGGAAGGACAGACTTCTTGGGAAGTCTGATAATGAAGGATGCCTTTAAGAAATTGCTTAGCCTCAAATCTAGAGGCTAAAGGGGGTGCTAGAGGCAGACAAGCAGAAATTGCTGACAAGTGGGCCTTAACAGAAGAATATACCAACTCAGCATTGAGCAATTCACACAGATAAGAGAGAACCAAAGAAACATCAACAGAAAGTGGATCCAGGTTATGAGAAAGACACCAAACAAAAAACCTCTTCCATTTGGATAAGAAGGATTTCCTAGTATTGGGTTTCCTGGCCTCCTGCAAGACCCTAAGCATGCCCTCAGAAAAAAGGTGGCTATATTCATCAAAATCCTATCACCCACAGTGTCAGCTGAAGAGTGGACAGCTGGGGATGAATAAGAGATCCCTTGTGTTGTGTGAGTGGGTCTACCCTGTGTTTTACTTTTGATGACTGCCCTTGGCTAAATGCAAAAGAAGAGGGAACCAATGTTGTCTGGGCCAAAAGGGAGTCACCAGCAAGACTTTGAGAGCATCCTGTTTTATCTGAACAGGACTTTTGGAATGAGAGGAACGGAAGGGAAGGCATAAAGAAACATCCCCTTTCATGAAAAAGAGAGGGCGTCCACCTTCCAGACCAGAGGATATGGGGCTCTGGCACAAAGACAGGAAGTTGTCTGTTCAGATGGAAGGTAAATAGATCTGCTTGAGGAGTACCTCACTGGTGGACATTGTCCAAAAACACATCTCTGTGAAGCATCCATTCTTGGGATTGTAACATGGACGTGCTCAAAGAGTCTATCACAATCTTCTGACCTGAGGGAATGTAAACTGCTTGAAGTGTCACTTGATACTGGCTAGATAGTTCCCACACTTGAAGTGCTAACCTGCACAGGAGAGAAGACCTTATCCCCCTTGCTTGTTGACATACCACATAACAGTGGCATTGTCTGTTAGTACCTTGAGGGACCCTGGAACAAAAAGAAGATGAAACGCCTGAAGAGCCAACAGAAGTGCTCTCACCTCTTTGATATTGATGTGGTCTTTCCTTTGAAGTGACAAGAGGCCCTGCACTTTTAGAGAGCCAAAGGAAGTCCCCAATCCCATGTCTGAAGTGTCTGAGAACAGCTCCTGAGAGGGGAGTGGAAGCTGAAAATGATTCCCTGGATTGAGGGACAACTGACGATTCCATCAGTGAATTTCCAGCTTGAGGCATGGATGCAGAGGGACTATGAAATCTAGAGGATGAGAGTGCTAAGCCAAACTGATTTTAGAAATCACTGAAGCTTTTTCATGTGAAATTTGACTAGAGGGAGCAATAGGAATGGTGAAAGCCATGAAGCCCTGAGCTCTTAGAACTTCCCTGGTTGTAACTGAGGTGAGAGAAAGAAGGGTTTGAAAAAAGGCAGGTCTTGGGAGGAAGTAAGGATGCCATAATTGCAACAGTCTGCATCCTGCATCGCAAAAACACATGATCTGGTAAAGGAGTCAGGAAAGACTTTTGGAAATTTACAGTGAACCCCAGGCTTTGTAGGAGATAAATCCCAAAATGAAGGTGCTGCAGTAGAATCTATGGAGAGGCTGCCTGAAAAAGTAGGTTGTCTAAGCAAGGAAAGACCTGTAACCCCTTTAGCTTGCAAAAAACAATCACTGGAGTGAGGCACTTGGTGAATACCCTTAGGGCAGTAGAGAGGCCAAAGGGCAAAGCAGAGAACTGAAAATGCCAGGAAGCAACAGAGAAACATAAAAACTTCCTGAAAAGGGGATGAAAAGGGACATGAGAATAAGCAAACCTGAGGTCCAGAAAAACTAGAAAAGCCTGAAGAAGCAGCAGAGGAAACAAAGTCTGAAGGGGCAACATCTGAAAGGAAGGGACCTTCAGAAAGGTGTTTAGGTGAAAGAGATCCAGAACGTCCACTCTTTCCTGAAGACCAAGAACATTCTGGAATAAAACCCCTTCCACCTTTTATGAAACTGGAACCTCATGAATAGCTTCCTGAGTCAAGACATCCTGAAGCACCTCTGGAAAACATCCTGAAGCACATCTGGAAAAAAAGCTAATTTTTCCTGAAGGGGCTGAGGAATGCACATGAAAGGATGAAGAGATATCCATACCATGTAATAACCTTGGCGAATGATGGAAAGAACTCAGAAATCTGAGTAATCTTTAACCAAACAAAAAGAGACACGGAAAGACAAAGAGAAATGTGGCTGAGAAGTGCAGGAAACTCAGACAGCACCTGGTTTGCCAGGAAAAGGATATTTCTGAACTACAGGTGTCTGGGTAGCCTTAGCAGGGGGAACCCTTCTACCACCCTTCTTACCTTTGGAAGAGGGGAAGACTTCCTACAAACAAAGGCTGGCTTATTAGAATAATTCCTTTGGGATTTAGGTATAGGAGAAACAAAACATGTTTTAGCTCTTGTAAAGCCTTACCCTTAAACAAATAAGCAGTAGCAACACCAAACAAATGCTTGCTATCCGAAGGAGCATCCATCAACTTAGCCTTAATATCATCAGGCAAAGGTTGAAGCCAAAGCCAGGAATTGCTCCTCAGTACAGAGTCAAAAGCAGCAAACCTAAAGGAGGCATCTGCTGCATTTAATAAGAGTGGCGATCCACCTGAGAAAAAGTCCCCAACAAGGTGAGAGCATAAGTCTTCCCTTCAGAGTCAGGAAGGTCAAAAATAACCTGACAAGTCTGAGATAGAAGTGCCAAAATGTATCTTGTCACATGGGCCTGATAACTGACAGCCCTAAAAGCAAGGATAGCTGAGGTATAAACCTTCTTACCCATTCTTTCCATAGTTCAACTGTATTTATCAGAAGGAAGCAACTTTGTAGAAGGCAGTAACTTTGATGGCTTGTCACATGCCACAGATACCACAGAAGGGTCAGCAGAGGGGCACTTATAAAGGAACTTGCAATCATCAGGCACCTTATAAAACCTTCCAGGTTTTTTAGGAGTGGGGGGCTGAGAATCAGGAGAATAAGATGCAGTAGAAAAGGCATCCAACAAGACAGCCAGAACAGGAAAACAGCAAAACATCTAGGAGAATCCATCTGCAAAAGCTTGTAATACCTCTTCTGAACCTCAGACACCTGGTCACAATCCCATTTGAAAAATTCCATCATTCTGGAAAATGTGTCCCCAAAGTAAATATCCTCAAACGGAGAGTCAGGGCTAGTGGATCCCTCTTCCTCAGAGCCATAATCTAAGGCAGAAGGAATCTGGGAAGAATAGGCAAGGGATTCCTCATCTGAATTCTCCTCCTCAGGGGAATCGTGTTCCCTAGGCTTTTTAACTTATTACATCTGAGTGATGCCTCCAGGTGCATCTGCAGTTAACACCTACTGACACCTCTAGGCGTCAAATATTGCTTGGTCATATTTGCATCAATTATTCCAAAACCATGCTATGTACAAGATTTTAAAAGATTTCTACTTAAAGCTTACACAATGTCAAACTCAACTTCATTAATATCTGACCTCTGTCCAGTGCAGGGAAATAGTAACTGTTGTTTTTATGATATTAATTTATATAGATATAATTTTCACATTTGTCTAAATATTTCAACAACCAAGTAACACAGACAGAACTCATTAGCCTCATATGAAAGCTTTCAGCTAGATGAATAAAATGCTGCTAACAGTATGTGTGTAATTTGAGTGGTTGCGGAGATATGTTTACAAAATATTACAAATGGAATAGTTACTGTGTTTACTGTGACTTATAAAATTCTGTTTAAGACCGAGAACCTAAAGAATGCTACCACTAAAAACTAGTTTGCCATTTATACTTATTTCATAACCTCTATGGTTCCAGAGATATGAACATTAGCTTGAAATGTGAGAACATCATTTGATTCTGTCAAAAGGCTTAGGCTCCGCCCATTGGAAGTTACAGTGCAAACTTCCTGAGCTCCACTGGAGTAAAAGAATTAAGAGAAGTCGAAGACTAAGTGGGACTGGAACAGAAACTTCTTGAGGAGGCTTCAAAGCCATAAGGGCACTAAACAAATCTTGAGTGAAATTCTGCCATTCACACTGAGCAGGATAAACATGCTTATTTTTTTTGTTTCTTCTTTAAAGAGATGTCAGCCTTGTAAAGTTAGAAGGCTCAGACCCCATGCAACACTCTATAATTGTAGTTGTTACCTCCTATCTAACCAAAATCTGAGGAACACCCCTAGTCCCTTCAGTAATAATCAGCTGCAGTTCCCCCTGAACATCCGAAGTGGATATCTGCAAGGCCTCCAGGGACATGCATGAAGCCACATCTATGCCAGCCTCTGAAGCGGTCATGGCAGAGGAATCAAACCCAGGAGCCAGACGATCTTCTGGGCTTTCACTAGCCTCAAGAGAGACGTCTGGCAGAGGCGGCACAGCCGAAGAATCAAACCTAGCTTTCATGGCTGCCTTCTTTGTGGATGGCTGACCCTCAGAGCAGGAAGTACCTTCCATAGCTTTTTTTGAAAAAAGCTTAAAATGCTGATTTTCTAAATATATGGACAAAGAGGAAAGCTGACTACACAGAGTCTTTGAAATAAAAGCCTGGCAAATAGAACAGGACATATGGTGGTGGGAATCACCCAGGCAAAATAAACACTGCTCATGACGGTCTTTATGGGGAATCTGGCTCCCGCACTGGCATCTACCCCTTCTGGATGACATGAACCCTACAAGCAACAAAAACAATGAAAAAAGATAATAAAAAAACCCCAATGGGGCACTTATCTGAAAACGGCTCGGTGAACCAACAAATGAAGCGAGAGTTTGGACCAACAATTGACGATGGTGTTTGGACTGGCGGAAAGAAGTTTTTTAAGGATGGTACACCCAATGTCACCTTTATGCCCTACACTGTACATAGGCAGCATACATGTGATGTACAGCATACCCTTCGCAACCTAGAGACTTTGATATACTGGCCGGACGTCGGGCCACCCATGGCAGGGGATCCCCTATTGTAAGGAATACTGCAACACTGAAATGAAAGGACATTGACCATTATATGTGAAAACAGTATCTGGAGCTCAAAGGCAGGAACACTGGTTCCTTTAGCATCTTCTCATTCTTCCAGAAGTTACAAAAAATGGTAGGGTGGTTGGAGGGAGGGGAATTGAGGAAGAATGAAAATGGACAACACAGATGGAACATTATGGTCAGTAAATAACTTCTTTATCTGATGTTGTCAATTTTCATTTGTTCCTCAACAAATGAGACAGAGTACCCAACTACCTGAATCATGGGAGGACTCTAAGGAAGGATATTCCTGAGAACAACTGAGCCAAGGACTGCTCTTCCTATGGAGACCAAATCCAATTTGTAATAAATAATAAAGGTATGAGAATTAGCCCAAGTTACAGCAGTACAAATATTGTCCATGGAAGATATGTATAAAAATGCTGATGAAGTTGCCACAGACTTGGTTGAACGAGCTCTTAAAGATTTTGTCAAAGACAAACCCAATTTTTTTGTAGACAAAGGAAATGCAATCAGTTAGCCACTTGGCTAAAGTTACTTTGGTTAACTGTCTTGCCTAATTTTGATTCTAAAAAAGAGACAAATAATTGATCTGATTTTCTGAAATTTTCCATCCTATGTAAAAAGAAACCTAATTCTCTGTGAACATCCAACAGGTGGTAACATGTATTCCCCTTTGTGAAATTCAGAAAGAAAACTGGAAGACTGCTAGATTGATTGATGTTGGATTCTGACACCATCTTAGAAAGAAAGGATGGGTTGGTTCATAAAGTTATCCCATCTTTATAAAACATCAAATAAGGAGGCTTAGAAGGTAGGGCTTGACGTTCTGAGACTCTTCTAGCAGAGGTCATGGCTACAAAAAAGATATTTTTCTAGGTTAAAATTTTTAGTTCACACTTCACTGATGGCTCAGGAATCTGTGGTGGTGCAGCGGTAGCGTTGTTGCCTCACAGCAAGAGGTTCTCCCGTTTGATTCTCGGCTAGAGTGCGGGGAGTGCCATCTGTGTGGTGTCTGCATGTCCTCCCCGCGGTTGGGTGGGCGTTCGAAAGACATGTGTAAATGGGCATGCCTTCGTTGAAGGTTGAACGTTGAGCTGGCACCTCGGCATTCGTGAAAATCTACTGCCAATCATTAGCGGACCGGAGTTCCGCTGTGGCGACCCCTAACCGGGAAAAGCCGAAAGACAAACAACAACTTCACTGATGGTTCAAATGGAGAATGAATCAAAGCTACATACTCAGGAACTTTAGGTACTGGTACTGAAAAAGGCCCAGTGTCTTTCTGCTGCACTCAAAAAACAAATCCTTTCCATTTAATTCTGCAAATCTTCCTAGTGCAAGCTTTATGGGAAAACAAAGAATGTGACAGATGCGGAAGTACAGCCCGGGTTGTCTAGCTAGCAATGAACAGGAGAAACCATACCGTCAACTTTAGGCCTAAAATGTCTAGGTGAATCATGTCTGTTGGGTGAGACAAGAGGTCTGGAATTGGATCCAGAATCCATGGTGGGTGAACCAAATGAGGCCAAAAAAAGGGGAAACAAATCTGACGAGGCTAATAAGGGCCAATGAGGATGACTGTGCTGTTCAACTGAGATGCTTTCTGAAGAAACATGGGCATTAAAGGAGTTGGGAAGTAAGCGTAGATGAGACCGGGGGCCAATCGTGGAGGACAGCATCTGTTGGCGATTCCCCCAGTGGGGGGGATCAGGGTAAAGAGCCTACTACACTTGTTATTAAGGGGAGATGCAAAAAGGTTACAGCAAGGTTGGACCCATTGCTGGAATATCTTCTCCGCAACACTCATGTAGAGAGACCACACATGTGGCAATAAAATGGACTTGCTCACCTTGTCTGCTATCAAGTTGGATTTTCCCTGAATGTGCACTGCTATCAGAAATCGACTGGATGAGATCACCCACTGCCACATCCTTGAAGCCTCTCGACACAAAGAATAAGATCTGGTTCCTCCCTATCTGTTGAAGTTCCAGACCACTGACATATTGTCCATCTGAATCGCAACAGCCCTGGAAGGAAGGGAGTCTTGAAAGGTCTGCAACACTAGGAGTACTGCTCTCATTTCTAGGACATTGATATGCATGTTGGCCACTTTGAGAAACCATGTGCCCTGGACGGTCATTCCCAAGAACTGCCCCCCACCCAATTTGGGAGGAATACATGGTCACTATGGCTTTGGGCTGCGGAAGTATGAAGGGACAGCCTTTTAAAATCTGACTTGATCGAACGAAATCCACCACACGAGGTAATTTTTGCAGGCCTGAGTTATTCTGATCTGGGTAGACAAAGGCTGGTGCAGAACAGATCACTAGTTCACTATTGTCCATAAGAATTCTCATATGGTACCTCACTAATGGAACCAGAACTATAACAGCAGACCTTGACCCCAAGGCTTGGAGAATCAATTGTGCTAATAGAGAAGAATTTTGAATTATCTTTTTGACATGAAACCGAATAGTCTGTACCCTTGGTAAGGGAAGGGAGGCTGTCACTGATACCATATTGAACAAAGCCCCTATAAACTCTAATACATGAGTTGATTCTTGCTGAGATTTGTTGTGATTGATGGCAATTCCAGGTGAGAGCACAGTTGAAGTATATAATCTTGTGCTTTTATCAGACGATGCCTGGTCATAGTGGTTATGAGCCAGTTGTCAGAGTAAGAAATCACCCGGAATCATTGCAGTCTCAAGTGAGTTGCTATTACTGCCATGCATTTGCTGAACACCCTGGAGGCTGTGGTGAGGCCAAATGGCAGTGCTCTGAAATAGTAATGACTGGTTACCAGCAGGAAGTGTAGGTATCCTTCTGGGTCATCTGCTCATTTTTATATGACAGTATGCATCCTGAAGATCTATTGAGCACATCCAATCATCCTTGTGCAAAAAATGCAGAACAGACTGAATCGTGATCATCCAGAGCTTCATGTACTGAACTAACGAGTTCAAATTACTAAGATCCAAAATTGGTCTCCAGTCACCTGTTTTCTTTGGCACTAAAAAGATGGTGAGTAAGTCCTAGAGTCTAACTGGTCTGAAGGGACCTCTTGGATGACTCTTTTTCTAGCAGCTTGTTTATTTCTTGTGCTGCTGCTTTCCATGGACTGGGTAGAACATCACAAATTTTGTTTACTGCTAAGGGGGGGTAGGGAAAGGAGTATTACACAGCCTCTTTAAATAATCCTCCTCACGCATGAATCTTTTGTAATTTGTTGCCAGGCTCATTGATGTATGGATAAATGACCCCTGACTGCCTCCAGATGTGGACAACTGGGTCTCCTTTCAGAGACATTTTTAGGATCTATCAGAGAAAGTGTCTCTAACCCCTGGGTCTGTGGACCACCTCTACCACGTGGTCAGCACCTTCTGCCAGAGCTCTCCCCTCTACCCCTGGGGAAATGGTCTCCACAAAGATCTTGAAAGGGATCCTGGGGCTTTTTGAACCACATTTTCTAAACACCTCATTGATTCCTAGAAAAGGTCCTTTGAGGAGTCAAAAAAACTATGTCCACAGCAGGGTTTTACTCTACTGCTCACACCTGGAAACTGTGTCTTTAACTTTAGGGCTATGATCAATGGCATCTGGTAATCCTTTACTCCAACATTTCCTATCTTTGGGTTGTGCCAGGATCCTGTCTGGTCTCTTGAGGATTGTTTCAACAGAGTCAGGTTCCTTCCACACCTGCCAAGAGAGCAAATCAATGAGGTTGTTGGTAGGCAAAGTCACCTAGGAGTTAGATGGGCCAGATCCAAAGGCTTCTAGGAATACCAATTCCTCTTGGGAAGGGCTGTTGGTAGACCAGCCATCTCTTTGCTTGAGGATCTCCAGGATGCCTCCAAAGGAGATGTCATCACATGGTGATCTTGGGGACCCTTCCCCCACATCAAAATCAGTATCTTCCATGACCAACTCTTCAGGAGAGTCTACATATCTCCTTTTGCACTTTGTCTCCTTAAGAACTTCGGTAGGATATTCCACAGAAGTATCAGAATATATGAATACATCCTGATGGGTAGCCTGAAGACTTTGGACTGGCTGCCCCTGTGGAGTAGGATGCTGAGGCTCAAGACAAAAAGATGGCTTTGAGAAGAAGGATCCAGGGGGAGGGGGGGACATCCTTCCTTTATGAGCAGAGAAAACTCTATCCACTACCTCAAAATTAGAATGCCCCAGACAGAAAGAGACCAACAGTTCCGAGAAGACATGTTTTTAGACTGTCAGCTCCTTCTGACCCAAAGGCAGACTACCTGAGGCAGGGGTAAAGCTCCAAGTCATCTAATACTGAGGCTCAATGAGGCAGAGACAGCTCCGACAATTTTGTTGTCTATTTCAATACCTAGGATCTGGCAATAATGCTATGACAATGAGAGTCATCTGGCTCTGACACACTTGGAGCCAGTCTACTCAGAGATGGTAACAGACTGGAAGATACAATGATCTTCGGAGCCGACATGGATGGCTCTGGGATTCTCATATCCAAGTGCTCTGAAACCAAAGGTCAGATCCAAGAAGGAGCCAAAACAGGTGGTGGAGTAGTGCTGATAAGGGTCTCCGGACCCAATAGGGTAGTAGCCGAAAGAACTCCTATTTGAATTTGTGCCGGGAAAAATTTCCTCCTATCCACATCTGCTTTGGTCAGACTTCTGGCAAAATGAGAAGAGGAAGCAATTGAAGAGGTCCTGGAATAGTAATGTCTTTCTACAAAAGGAGATGGAGGGGACGGAATCCACAATTGAAGCATACTGGGTCTGAGGAAGCTTCTTCAGATCCAAGTGGGTCAGATCCGACAATGGAGATTTGGCATCAGAAGCTGTTGGATCCAAGGGTTTCGCCTTTGAATCTGATAAAGTCGTATGCAGCAATTTAGACAACTTTAGAGGTGGTTCTGCACTGGGAGATGAGCTTGGGGCAGAAGATCCAGAAGGGTCCGAAGGATGCTTCTTCGCCTCTTTTTTCTCCATTTTCTTGGGGGGGATTGAGCCCCAGATAATGTCTCAGAAGATGTGGTAGGAAGTAAACCTCTTAAAATAAGTTTATTCTTATGATCCACCAGGGCCTGAGGATTAAAGGCCTTACATATTTCACAAGACATATTCAAATGGGCCAGGCAGAGACTGTAAATGCACGAATCATGTGCGACTGATAAAGAAAACTTGTGGTTACAAGCCTTACATTTCTTAAAACCTGATGGATTTTTGGCCATTTCCAACTAATATAACCAGGAGATAAGAAAGGGAAAAGTTTTTTTTTTTTTTTAAGTTTTACTTTGCACATCCTGAAATGTTATTCTTGACTTAAGGCTAAAAAAGTAAAACTATTTTTATTTATTTGTGCACTTTAGCATTTGGTGCTGTGACTCGGAACTAAACTTTGGTACTCCTCCTAGGCAATGTGGAATAAATTACAAGGGTGCAGCACAGAAAGTTATTTTCTGAAGTCCAAACTGTTTTGTATGGGTCAGAGATTCAGAAACTTAACTATTCAGGGTGTGCAAACATAATAGATTAAAAATGGGGAAAATTAATTTGTGGAAAATGTTTTTTTTTTTCTCTCTTTTAGAAAACTGTTAAAAAAGTGGAATGAGCCTAAAAATTCAAAATTCTGAAAATCAAAGCTGAAGAAGTATGTACTTTTTTCCCATACTTATAGATAATTTTCCCATCCTTATTAGAAAGAGCAGGATTGGAATTAACTAAGAGCTTAGAAGCAGTGGAATCAACTAAGACTACAGCTGTTGGATCAGGTTTAAACAAAATGTAAAACATAGAGGAACTTTACATAACCTGTCTATTAAGGGACAGCTGGCGGACTATCAAGAAAATTGCAGACAGTAAGAGACACATCCTCTATAGCAGACAGGACAGGAGGAATGGGTGTAGGCTCTGGAAAATCCTTCTGTAACGACTCATAGTATTTCTGAGGAACTGAGAAACCTCACTGTTTTTCCACTGAAAACACTGGCCCATTCTAGCAATCATCTCAGAGAATGAGAAACCCCCAAAGAGAAAATCAAAAACTGAGCTCTCCTCTGAGTCTGGATCAGAAATCTGTGGACAAAACCCTGAATCTTTCCCTGCATGTTCCTGTTCAGATTCAGAATCTTGAATATCTTCAGGAAAAAAGTAATCCCTCTTTCTTTTACCAGAAACTATTTTACAAGAAAGATCAATAGCCTAAATTAAACCTTGAGCCAGTCCCAGTAAACTACTTCTATCCAAAGAAATTTGAGGAGGAGTGGATTCATGCTTGGTTTTCTGCCTCTTTTTAACAGTAGAAATGGGTCCAACCATGTTACTAATGGCAGCAGTTGTATCTGCAGAGATGGGCACAGCTTTCTGACACAACACAGAAACATTCCCTACTTCTTCTCTCATGACTGGGAAAGTGTCTCTCCTTTGCCCAATGAGGAGACTCAAACAGCTGCACAAGACATTGTTGACTCTCAGTCCATAGTAGCCGTAGATGCTACACCAGACGGATCCAGGGTAAGAGATGAGTGGTCTGAGGTACAACAAATGGCCACAACAGAGTCACCCACCTGTGTCTGAATCAAACTGTTAGCCTACTGTGGTGGCAAAGGCTGTTTGCTTATTTTTTTCTTTTTGCAACTGGAAGAAGGACTGACCATGGGACCAGTAGTCTGTTCCATGATCAAGCCAAAAAAATGATGCCTCTTTCTTAGGGAAGTCAAGCAGCAAATGCCTGTAAAATTACCAATCCACAAAAGTTACTTTTCTGACAAAAAAAAACACAGTAAAAAGCACTTAAAAACACTATGATATCCTCACAACAGCAAAATAAACACAGTTTCTCCACTACCTTCAGACTAACATTCTTAGATTTAAAATATTTTTTCTGAAGAACAAAAGTAATAAAACATCAACAAAATTTAAGTAATTAAAGTTTTTTTCCTGAAAGGGAACTTATCTGCCCAGCAAAGAAAAACACAAGCTGACCTGTCAATCCTTTAAAGCCTCAGATGAGCATCCTCTTTGGCAGCACTAAAGCTCTAAAGGGCTTCGCACCTAAACCTATCTTTTAGTCAGCTCAGCTTGAGCTGCTTGACTGTTTGGGTGCATGGAAGGTACCATGAACTTTTGGTAGCTGGCTGGCTGGCAAGATATAACCCATACAGTTAAGGTTAATGCACCAGTGATTAATGTGAAGAACATCAATAAGAATCGATCAGAGGAGGTTAGAAGAGACCCAAAATCAGTTTTACAAGGGAACAATGGAAGGACACATGTATGACTCTCAAGTATGCAACAAAGTCCAGAAGGTTTAGTATTTTTTTTGTTTGGAAGTGTTTGCATAGGTATTTTTATACCCCAAGCAGCATAGGGAAAGAAAGAGATAACTAGGAACTTATGTTTTGAGAGTGTAATGAGTTAGTAAATATAAAGAATTCCCTACAGAGTACTCTGTCACGGATATTGGGTGAACAAATGGTTGTAGCTAACAAAATTATTCCTTTGAGATGGCACACAGGATCTGAACTGCCCAGACATACTAAGGCCTTGTTAAGTGTAATTTTGTTGGCTGCCAAAACAGAATAATTACTAAAAAAAAATGGAAATCAAAGTCTAAGCCCACTGTACTTGAGGCACTGAATATTGTAAAGGAGACAAAAGAACAGCAAGATAGATCTACAGAAAAGGGAAGGAGCACATTACATAGAAATAAAAGGAAATTGTGGGAAAAATACATGCAAAATAAAGTTGAGGAGGAAAGTTGAGGAGGAGGAGTGAGGTTTAAAGGAAGGAAGAAACTGAGCAATTTATGTAATGCTGGACTGATGATAGTTATAAAGAAAGAAAACATATGTGATGTACAATGTATATAAATGGAAACAATGTTAGCATGGTTTGTTTTCTTCTCCACTAATATATGTTTGCGTATGTCTTAAGTCATAATTTAATAAAGTTGTTTAAAAATAATCATGTTATAAAAATCATGTTAAAAATCAGGGACCGATATCCCTTACCAACCTACTTATAAAACAATAAAAACTTCAACCCCACTAATTTCCAAAATGAACTCAAATCATGTAATTGGTCAATCCTAAAACAACTGCCACTAGAAGAAGCCATATTATACTTCAATACCAAATTCCTAGCCACCCTTGATACCCATGCACCTGCACGTTCTATTAGAATTAAAACAAAAACTGCACCATGGCTTTCAAAAGAAACCAGACAAAAGATCTTACTCAGAAACAAAGCGTGGGCCACCTGGTGCACCACAAAATCCCCATAGATCAACTTAGATATCAACAGCTAAGGAATGATACAAAAAAATCTACTTCACTAGATAAAAAAAAAAATGTTTACTGCCATTTACAACAGAAACACCACAACAATCCGCAAAAGTTCTGGGCAGGCATAAATAAACTTATTCACCTAGGAAAAACTACCACACCTACCCCCTCAGCAACCAACCAAAAACCTTCAGAAGATGTTGCCAATACCTTTAACAGTTTCTTTACAAAAACTATACAGTCACTAGCTAGCCAAATATCTCCCAGTTGCCCGAGTCCAATAGCCACCACACCCAGTTCCCAACTCTCCTTTAACTTTCAACTAGTTTCTACATCACTTATCCGAACTCTAATCAAGAAACTAAAATCAACCACCCTATCTGCGGATCTTCTCCCTGCTGAGTATCCTCAAAAAGCAGTGGATGCCATACCATACCCTATCTCTATACTTATTAATAGAACTATATCAGAATAGTACAGTTGTGTATACTTGCCATAAATGTAGATGTTCAAGTGTATTCACTGTTGCAGTCATCACCTGTGGGTTATCCCTGCTGTGGTAGCCCTCGCTGGCCTGAATACCAGAGTCAATGTTTTTCTGCATCAGTTGCTGTCACCTGTAGTCTGAGCAGGTGAGGAGGATGCATACATTTAGCATGCAGGAAAATTATTTACTGCAGTCGGTTTTCTATAGGGTCTAAATTGTATATGGTTTCCCATATCCACATACAATTCTACATCCAGAAATGCAATCTTTTGGGCATTTACCTCATATGTAAATCTCAATCCATGTTCTGTACTATTTAACTCTCTCATAAAATGTTCAAACTCCTGTTGTTCCCCCCTACATACAAAAATCAAATCATCTATAAACCTGCCAAAAAACACCACATTATTAACGAAAAAAACAATTTTGATACACAAACTGTCTTTCAAACTCCCCCATGTAAACTATGGCATATGAGGGGGCAAAAGCCACCCCCCACAGCTGTACCCTTTTTCTAAAGAAAGAACTTCCTTTCCCACTTGAAATAATTGTGTGTCAAGCAAAACTCTAACAAAAGTAGAAGGAATGATGAATGTGGTCCCTCCCCCATTGCTTTCCCCATGGCTTCTAGACCTCTTTTGGTCTCAATACTTGTACATAAATAACTCACATCAACTGTAGCCCAGAAATACTCATCTTGCCACTTATTTTCTTTAACTTTTCACACAGCTCCCTTGTATTTTGAATATGAGCCGGTACCCTTTTTAAGTACTTCTTCAAATGAAAGTCCAAAAATTTCCCTACATTTTCTAAGTCGAAGCAATGGGCCTGCCAGGTGGAGAACTTAAATTTTTATGAATCTTTGGCAATGCATAAAACTTCGGATCTTTGGGCTCTTTCCTGAAAAACTTCTGTACATCTTTACTATCAAAAAAGCCCAGTCTTTTGCCTCTTTCTAACACTTCCAATAGTTCTTCATTAAATCTGGGTCCTGGGTTCTTATTTAATTCGGTTCACTCATTAGTTCTACCTATTAAATCCATCACCATCTTTTCATATTCACTTCTATTCATTATCACCCAGTTACCCCCTTTGTCTGCTTGATGAAAAACATATTTGTCCAGTTTTAAAAGTACCTTCTGTAACTCATTCCATTCCTTTTTAGATAAATTATACTTTTTTCTTACCTCAAAAAATTGTCAAATTCACGCTCAGTCTGACTACAGACAACATTCATACATTCTAATATACATTGGGGAATTTTGGTGGTGTAAATTTGATTTTGTTGGAGGCAGACTGAGGTACTTGTAAGTGCCCATAACAGGTGTCAAACTCATTGCCCAACTCTGTTTGATTTTCATAGCCATCATCGTTTACATCATTTTCAAACCAACCATTCATCTTTCCAAACATTGCCATTTCATAAATGCTAACATTTAGTAGTTCATCAATTTCAGTTAACCCTTCCATCCCCACATTTTCATACTCATTATTTAAGGCTTTCAAATACAGTTTTCTACAGAAACATTTTACATCGATGATATCTGCCAAACCTGGTATTCTTGTGAGAACAAATTTCGGACCTCGTTGTAACACTTGTTCAAATTCCATAGGTAACTCAATATCCGATAAATTCACTACCTTTAAATTTTCACACACTCTATCATTCCTAATTACATCAAGAGGATTCCCATTCACAATTTCTAAAATAGCATTAGAGGAAACAGCAGTAAAGACATCTGTTTTACTTACATTTCTCATGTCTGCTTTTGTAAAACTATTCTGGTTTGATTTTTAGTGTCCTAGCTCAACCGTATATGGTTCATGGGGGAAATTTTAAGGAAGGGTTAAACAGATTAGAATGCAGTATGATTATAAACTTTCGAACACTACAACCTAGGGGTATGAATATTGATAGTAATTTGACATTATAATGTAAAGTTTTAGGATAAAAATGCTATTTATATAAATGAAAATATTTGCATAAATTATATGGCGTTTAAAAGCTTGTGTAAAAAACTTAAAAAATTCTAATCTGTGCCGTTAAAAAACTGTGAAAATTGTGAATTTTGTTTGATTATAATTAACTTAATTAACTGGGTGTGCATAAAAGAGGGGTGGAGTGTGATGTTTAATATTCATTTCATTTCCCTGCTATAAAAAACACATCTGCACGGTTTTACGCGACAGGCAGTGCTGGTTAGCTAGGGTTAAACTATTCCCAGCTCCACAAAGTGTGCTCTTCAATTTTTCCCCTTGGAACTAGACAAACTTTCAACTTGCACTCAAACCATTCATTTCACAACCCAGCACTTGCTAAAAACTCATAACAAGCACTAAATAACCCTAGCACTAGACCCTCTATACTGTGCAGAAGGACAAGGCTCTCTATTCGTCCCTACCAGCTAATCAGTAAAACAGCTCACTTTACCTATTCAGGCATGTCCAAAGGGCAGTTTCACGTGTACTTTCCAATCAAACTGGTGAATCTGGGCATTTTGAGGAAATGTTACAACTGCCTCATGTACACATACAACCCTCTCCTCCTACCACCAAACACTAATATATATGGGAGATGCAATTATACAGCCAAACTGGAGGCAAAGCTCTCTCAACCCAAGACTGGAACTGACAGTCAAGAGGAGAAGGAAAATACTTGCAAAACGCCACCAGTCTCTCATAGATCTACTAAACCAACACCGGCAAATAACACACATAAATACATGAAAACATACTCGGAGGCTCTAAATAAAAATGTGCAAAAGTAACAGAGACCTCCAAAGCAGACAACCAAGCAACTTCCACACCCCATCACAAACCATGAAATATATACTTCACATAATCAGTGTGCCACGCAATCACAGCCCTTAAGGCAAAATAACATACCCAAGACACTAGTAATAGGCG
This sequence comes from Protopterus annectens, assembly GCF_019279795.1. Lineage (NCBI taxonomy): Eukaryota > Metazoa > Chordata > Ceratodontiformes > Protopteridae > Protopterus > Protopterus annectens. The sequence goes on from NC_056728.1 coordinate 1,326,546,893, forward strand.
ACTCTATAGTCAGGCACACTGATGTCTCACTAACTAGGTTGGACAAGGAGAAGATTACAGTTAGCTGCCTGTCGGGTGCCAGGATTCGCCACATAACACAAGCACTCAGGTCACTCCGGAACAAGTACAAATACGACTCTGTCATTGTCCATGTTGGTGTGAATGACCTGAGACATGAAAAGAGACATGGAAGAACTCTCTGATCACGTAGCCCAGGCTGGTATGACCCTGACCCTGAGTAGCATCCTGCCCTCACCAAGAATGATGCCACAGTATAAAGAAAAAATGATCAATTTCAAAAATTAGCTAAGTTTCTGGTGTCATTCAAAGGGGATCCAGTATCTGTCCACCTGGGATAACATGCTCAATAAACCACGTTGCTTCACAAGAGATGGCTTGCACCTGTCACCCTTAGGCTTTCAAATACTGGCCAAGGCATTTGCCGCCCCCATAGTGCCTTTTTTAGGCAAGGCTCAAAAGATAAACCCACCACTGTAAATAGCAAAAGTAACCAAAAACTGAGGGTAATGCTACTCAATGCCAGAAGTCTAAACCTCAAAATACATGCACTCAACGATATCTGTGTAGTAACAGAAACCTGGTTCAAGGCTCCAGAGAGCACCCCAGCACTACCAGGCTATAACACATACCATATTTTTCGGCCACAAAACCCGGACCGAAACACAAAAGGTGGGGGTGTATCCATATTCATCAAGGATACCCACTTAGTGGCACAGCACAATGCCTCAGAGATCATCCATGTGCAACTAACAATGGGCAAAACTGCAATTCAAATTGTAGCTTGCTACAGATCACCCACCATGACCCAGGATCCCCATTCCGCATTTCTGGAGACACTGGAAAATATGAAGGTCCTACCAAACACCCTAATATTGGGTGATTTCAATTACCCAAACAGTAACTGGGAGAACTACTCAAGTACTAACTCCCTTGCCCAATGCTTCCTAAAATTTATAAACTCGAATGCCCTGGATCAACTGGTCAACACCCCCACCAGACGTGACAATATATTGGACCTGGTCATCACCAACATGGGCAACCGGTGTTTGCTGGTTAGATCAGACCACAGACTAATCACTCTGGTTATCCACATTCCGCCCCCACCCCCAATCAAGGAAACCACCGTGAAAAACTTTTCAAAAGCAAACTTCACATTACTTAAGACCGAGGTGGAGAGGTTCACAGCCCCCATGCTAAAGGACAACGCTGTCCAAGCTGCTGAATCCCTTACAAAGGCACTCTGAGTATCTGCAAGAATGCATGGATCGTGCTATCACAAGCAAAACCAAGACTCACTCCTCCAAGAAAAGGAAACCAGTCTGGTGGACCCCTGTTATAAAATAGAAGGAGGGAACTAGTGCAGAAAAGAGTAAAATCCCAAGAAGGAAAGATATCCCTGATCAGTATCAGCAAGAAAGTACGATCCCTCATAAAATCATCCAAGGTTAGCTTCTAAAGAAAAACTGCCAAGGACTCCAAAGATAACCACAAAGCGTTCTTTAACTATGTCAAGAACCTAAGTGGAAACTCTCAGATCTGCTGTGAGTTAGTGCAGAATGGCACAAAATACACTGAACCGACTGATATTGCCAACATTCTGGCAGACAGGTTTAGTGCAAACTTCACCCCCTCTCACCCCCCTAAAGGGTCTATAACCATACCAGAAGAATGTAGTGCCCCGGCAATCACTGACGCACAGGTTAAAACAGCCCTATCCAAAGCCAGAAATACAGCTTCAATGGAACCAGACAGTGCCCCAGGCTGTGTCTTACACGAGCTCCAAAATGAACTAACCCCTCACCTAAACACACTGTTCAAACTCAGCCTCTTTACAGGCTACATACCCACAGAGTGGCACACAGCAACAGTTATCCCACTCCACAAAGTTGGAGCCACAACAGACCACAGGAACTATCGCCCTATAAGCCTGACTAGCCTGGTCTGCAAGGCTATGGAGCACATCATCATGGAATTCATTAACAGAGACAGTGGGAACCTTCAAGGGCAGATCATGCCTCCTAAACCTGGTGGACTTCTTTAAGACAGTTACCAAGGCTTTATACGAGGGAAAGGAGGCCCACACAGCCTACCTAGACTTTGCAAAGGCTTTCGACATCATTCCCCATTCTGGTATTATAGACAAGCTCACCAGCCTGAACATAAACCCCTACGTCATGAGACGGGTTGCCAATTGGATCATGGATAGAACCCACACGGTGAAAGTTGCAGGCTCTAGGTCCGACTCTAAACCAGTTACAAGTGGCGTCCCCCAGGGCTCAGTCCTGGGACCCTTCCTGTTCGGTATATACTTCTTAGAGGTACAGACAAGCACAGGAGGACTATGGCTGACCAAGTTTGCAGACTACTTCAAACTGGGGGCCATAACTGACTCTCCAGCTGATACAGACATCCTCCAGAAGGGTCTCACTGAGACAGATAACTGGTGTCAAAATCATGGCCTCAAGCTAAATGCCAAAAAGTGCATAGTCATCCCCTTTGGAAAAAACAAAGTACCCGTGAACTACCACATATGTGGTAGTCCCCTAAATACAGAAAATGTAATAATGGATCTTGGGGACCCAAGTAGATAGTAATTTCTCCTTTGATAATCATATTGCCAAGGTGGTTAGAAAATCCTTCTATGTGGCCCACCTAATCACAAAAGGGTTTGCATCTAGAACAAAAGAGGTTATTATGCCCCTCTATTCATCACTCATCAGACCCATTATAGAGTACAATGCCCCATTTGGGATGTACCTTACAAGAAACCTGTAACAGCAGGAAAGACCACTGAAGTACCTCATCAAAAGGATTACTGGCCTCAAACATATGCCTATGCAGCCTGACTAAAGAAACTCCAGCTGTACTCGGTTGCATACCGCTTACTCAGAGGTGATCTCTGTCTGACATACAAGGCCATGTCCAACCCAGAATTGATGGACATGCTCCACCTAAAAAAAAACAAATCCCCAAGAGCCACAGGCTCTAGGGATCTGAACCTCACCACAACGATAAATAGGACATGCTGGAGGGACAGATTCCTGTCCCAAAGACTCCCCATGCTTTGAATAGGATTCCAATCTATATTAGGCAGAGCCCCTCACTAACACTCTTCAAAAGAAACCTTGACGAGTGGTTGGGAAACAGAAAATTTACCCCGGGGATCACTGCAGTGGCTCTGCTGGACAGAGGCACAGGGAACTAATGGCTCTGCTGGACTGAGGCACAGGGAACTAATCTAAGGGGGCAGCAAAAGCCAACACATTCTCACTAGGCTTATAGATGCCTTCAGGCAGATAGCCTAGTACTTACCTATGAACCTATGAACTTATGAACCTATATTCCTTGAAGGAGAAAAGTCGAGGTACCAGAAAGAAATTAAACATCTTGAGAGGTTTTCACCCTGGTGTTTTGTTTGTTGGAAAGCTTGCTACTTTATGCTGTTTCATTAGAGGTTCGTGGTAGATTGGGTCCCTCCCTGTTTGTTGATGTACCACATTACTTTGGTGTTTCTGTTTTGATACAGAGAACCTCTGCCCTGAGATGGGGTTTGAAGGAGGTCAGAGCCTTTTGTACTGCCATCATTTCCTTCTGAATGATGTGTAAGGAAAGGTGCTGGGCATCCCAAAGACCTTGGGTGCACCTGCCTGCTAGGTGAGCTCCCCAAGCAATGTCTGAGGCATCGGTGGTGACAGTCTGCTCGGTAGGGTGGAAGATGAATGGAAGACTCTTGTTCTTGGCACAGGCCCCTGCCCACCAGAGAAACTCGGCACTTATACAAAGGATCAGAGGGAGAGAGGTCTCTAGAGGCTGACACCAAAGTTTCTTTAGATACCACTGAAATTTCCTCATATGAAGCCTGGCCAGAGGAATTAGAAGGATGCAAGATGCCATGTACGCCAAGGCTTGCAGGAACTTCATCTCAGTGAAGTGACTTCTGGAAGCCAGCTGGATAAAGTAGAGAGGCAGAAAGCTCTGCTTTTCTGGGGATAGGAAGGCCATTTGGGATGCTATGTCCAGCAGTGCTTCCAAAACAATTATCTTCCTGGAGGGTGTTTTTTTTATTTCTTCTTGTTGATGGTTAACCCTAGGGAAGTTAGGAGGGTTTTGACAAAGAGAAGGTCCTGAAGCAGCTTTTCTTTGCACTCTGCCTGAATGAGGCAGTCGTCCAGATAAGGGTAAATCTGTATATTTCTCTGTCTGAAAAAATGCTATGGCTGGGGCTAAGCATTTGGTGAATACTCTGGGTGCAGTAGATAAGCCAAAGGGTAGCGCAGAGAACTGAAAGTGTTGTGAGCCTGCTCTGAAGCACAGGAACTTCCTGCAGGATTCCCTTGTGGGGATGTGGAGTTAGGCATCTTTATGTCTAGGGTCACTAGCCAGGCATTTTTTGTCAGCACAGGCAGCAGCTGCTGCAAACTTAGCATTTTGAATTTGGGGACAACCAGGGAGGTGTTCAAAATGGATAGATTTAAGATGGGCCACCAAGTTCCCTCATTTCTGGGAACAATCAATAGTCTGGAATAAAAACCTCTGCCTGTTTGATCTGCTCCAAGTCTTTGAAGTCCAACCTGCAATTTGAATAAGGTACTCACCCCCAAACTACCCCAGTATAAGACACTCATGACTGAAAAGACGTTACCCTGAAAAACTTTACCTGATACAAGTCTTTGAAGTCCAACATGCAATTTGAATAATGTAGTCCCCCTCAAACCCCAGTATAAGACACTCCTGACTGAAAGGACGTGACCCTGAAAAACTTTACCTGCTGCAAGTCTTTGAAATCCAACCTGCAATTTAAATAAGGTAGTCATAGGTTCATAGGTTGATACTAGGCTATCTCCCCTAGGGCATTTATAAGCCTAGCCAGAGTGTGTTTGGCTTTCGCCTCCCTTTTAGATTAGTTGATTGTGCCTCTGTATAGTAGGTCACAGAAGGTAGCCCTTTTAAGGTTAGTTTACTGTACCTCTGTCAAGCAGGGAGAAAGAAGAGATCCCAGGGTTAAACTTACGATCTCCCATCCACTCGTCAAGATTTCTCTTGAAGAGGGTCAGTGAGGGGCTCTGCCTAACATGGATTGGGATTTTGTTCCAGAATCAAACTATCCCAGTATAAGACACTCCTGACTGAAAGGACGTTACCCTGAAAAACTTTACCTGCTACAAGTCTTTGAAGTCCAACCTGCAATCTGAATAAGGTTAATACCATAACATGTACTAGTACCTTAACACTCTACCTATGTACTGTTTCATGCTGCTCTAGGTCTAAAGGCACCTCTAGGCTCCCTCCATATTGTGTAACCCAGCTAGATTTTCCCCAAGGATCTTACATTTTTAACATACACATCTACCCTGCACACAGTAATTTCATCCGGCTCCCCTGCACATAGCCCATAAAATATACCCTGCAGCTCTTAGTTAATCTCTGCAAGGGGACAATCTACAGCTTAAAAATAGCCCAAACCATAAATCTGGTGTAAAACTAAACCAGTAAAATACAACCAAAATGATACATTTGGCGTGAAATTAAACTAGTACAATACAGCCAAAAAGATACATTTGGTGTAAACAGAAACAAGTGAAAAGATAGATTTGGTGTACAAAGAAAAGAAACAAGCAGTTACACTCCTCGTTCCTTGTTAAAAGTTTATCTAGTAAAGTATCTCCCTAGTCTAAATTCTCCTAATTTCTGCTTGCTTCTTTTGACTTTTGTATTTCTCCTTATTTCTGCCTGTTCCTTTTGACTGTAAGACTCACTCATACTTTACTTACCTATCCTCCTGTGCCCAGGTTTCCGAATGCTTTTGCAGACCTTTTTATTGCTTTGCATGCATTCCCTGGTCTAAGTCTGATTACACTGTATTATTTGGCCATCCCCTCCCAGCCTGACTGTGGTACTGACCCTCCCCCTCTAGCCTGTAAGAGTTTTTTTTAAACCCTGGGAGCCATCTTTAAATTTCTCTAAGCAGCTGCAGTCCCAGGTTTTGTGAGCTCCCATGTAAGCAGTGGAATTTTTTATTACTCTTAATTGTTTTTTTTTTTTTAAATGTAAACCTTTATTTTAGCCTTTTTTACTGCTATATTTGACAGTGTAAACATTTACCAAAACAACTATCATCTTATGTTATAGCGATAGTGGCTGGAACTGTGTTTTTCTGTGTACTGCATGCTATTGTTTCACATACAACTACTGCTTTACTTAAGTGCATGTTATCCTTGTCATAAACATTGTTAATTTTCTCCTTGCATTTTGTGGCTGGAACTGTTTGTTTATTGAGTACTGCATGCTATTGTTTCACCTACTACTGCTTTACTTAAGTACATATTGCACGTGTTTCTAGCAAAGGCTACTTGTTAAGAATTACGCTGTGGTAGTGAGAACAGATAACAGAACTGCATACTATATGTCCGCTTTTAGCCTGATTAGCTGCTTGTTTTTAAAACTATACTAGGACTCCTAAACTTCGAATAGCAACTCATTACATGTTGTGATAAAATCTGTTAACAGAGCTGCTTACCATATGGCTGCTCTTAGCTTGTCTAGCTACCCTTTCTTCTAAGGACTGCTTTTACAAGGAAAACATACTTGATAGCTGTTGTCCTGCATCTAGATTAAATGTTTAACATCAAACAAGGACACACCATTGTAGAAAACCTTAACAATTATTACCTGCATCATACTCTGATTGCAAGAGTAGTCTATAAAGCTAGTGATACATTTTAACTGTGTGTTGACCATTTATGTAACTAAAAAGCATACACTGTGCTTCATAGCTGTACGGAGCTCCTGTATTGCCGCATATTACATACTTTAAGTGACAGTGTTATGCATGCTTGACTGGTGGCTAGTTATTACTGCTGATAAGGTCTTTCTCATAATAAAAGTTTTCTTTCTAGGTAGTCCCCCTCAAACTACCCCACTATAAGACACTCCTGACTGAAAGGACTTTACCCTGAAAAACCTTACCTGCTATAAGTCTTTGAAGTCCAACCTACAATTGGAATAAGGTTAATACCATAACATGTACTAGTACCTTAACACTCTACCTATGTACCTGTTTCATGCTGCCCTGGGTCTAAAGGCACCTCTAGGCTCCCTCCATATTGTGTAACCTAGCTAGATTTTCCCCAAGGATCTTACTTCTTTAACCTAAAAATCTACCTTGCACACAGTAATTTCATTCGGCTCCCCTGCACATATAGCCCATAAAATATACTCTGCAGCTCTTAATTAATCTCTGCAAGGGAACAATCTATAGCTTAAAAATAGACCATAAATTTGGTGTAAAACTAAACCAGTAAAATACAACCAAAAAGATACATTTGGAGTGAAATTAAACTAGTACAATACGGCCAAAAAGATACATTTGGTGTAAGCAGAAACAAGTGAAAAGATGCATTTGGTGTACAAAGAAAAGAAAAAGTAACCCCAGGGATATAATTGGAGTTAGTGTTAGCCCCACTGAACTCGGGCTCACTCCACTCCCCTCCCTGCCCCCTATTCCCCACCCTCCCCCACTAGTGCTACAGTTCCAACTAAACTTAGCCACTCCCCTCATGCTAACCACCAATCACTGAATCTGCCCCAACCCTGTACCCATTTCCCTCTCTTCCACTATTCCACATCCTGTAAAGCACAGTCTTCCATCTAACTACCTTACAGTCACAAACACCACCTCTCATCATCCACCACACCCACCCCATCCCAAGCAGATCTCTCACTCATGACCAAACCCCACCAAGCCATGCCCAAACTACCCAAACCCGCTTACATACATCTCTTACTATTGCTCCTAGGTGTATCTGCCCTCCCACTGCTAACTTCTATCACCAACCACCAAAAACAACTTAATTTTATCCACATACCAAGAAAAACTACTTCCACTAACATTATTACAATGCACCCATTTACTTAACTAGTCCCATATCACTACCAAACTTTCTTTATTCATCACTATGCACACAGATTACAGCCATCACACTCCCAGTCCCAAACAACTATAAAGAACTTTAAGACCCTAAACAAACTACTCAAACTCTATTTTTACCTCAGAACCCAACAAATTAGCTGCGATGATACACACCCAAACCCAGGGCCACAAAATCTAGGAGCCCCAACCCTCAACCTGAATGATACCCTACTCCACCGAGACAAATCCACGCTTCTCATTTTAAACTTAAATGTCATAAGTATATTAAACTAAGTCCACGACCTTCATGTACTACTCTCCTCTTATCAACCTGAGACAGAGATATGAAAATAAAATTGCCAAAGATTCCAAAGACAACCACAAGGCATTCTATAACTATGTCAAAAATCTGAATGGCAATGCTCAGATCTGCTCTGAGCTACAACAGAATGGCATTAAATATACTGATCCCAAGGATATTGGCAATATCCTGGCAGATCAATTCAGTGCCAACTTCACCCCCCTTTCACCCCCTAAAGGGCCTATCTCAATACCGGAAGATTGCCAAATTCTGGTAATAATGGCCACACAGGTAGAAAACGCACTTTCTAAAGCTAAGAATACAGCATCCATGGGACCAGATAACATCCCGGGCTGTGTATTACATGAACTACAGAATGAACTGGCACCTCACCTAAGTGTCACGTTTAATCATAGCCTCACCTCAGGCTTCGTGCCCACTGAGTGATGCACAGCTACAGTTATCCCCCATTCCACAAGGGGGGATCCACCTCGGATCCCGGGAACTACTGCACCATCAGTCTGACGAGCCTGATCTGCAAGGCCATGGAACGTATTATCATGGAACTTATAAACAAAGACATTGGCAACCTTCAAACAATGGACCCCACCCAGTTTGGGTTAATGAAGGGCCGATCTTGCCTCCTGAACCTGACTGACTTCTTCGAATCAGTCTCCAGAACCATGGACAAGGGTAAGACGGTCCACACAGCCTATCTGGACCTCGCCAAGGCCTTTGACACCATCCCCCATCATAGATAGACTCACTAAGCTGGGCATTAATCCCTACGTCACCCTATGGGTTGCCAACTGGCTTACTGACAGAACCCACACTATAAAAGTAGCCGACTCCAAATCCAGCTCCAGAAAAGTAACAAGTGGAGTACCTCAGGGTTTAGTCCTGGGGCCGCTCTTATTTGGCATCTACTTCTCTGAAGTACAGGCCAACACTAAGGGACTCTGGCTAACAAAGTTTGCAGATGACTGCAAACTGGGAGCCATTGTTGAATCCCCAAATTATGTGAATAGTCTGCAAAAGGGCCTTACAGAAACAGATGCTTGGTGCCAGAGCTGTGGGCTCAAGCTCAATGCCAAGAAATGTATAGTTATCCCCTTTGGGAAAAACATGTAGCCATGAATTACCACATAGGTGGCAGTACACTAAACACCGAAAGTGTGATAAGAGACTTACGGACACAGGTGGACAGTGGTCTCACCTTCGATAACCACATCGCCACAACAGTCAGGAAATCCTTCTATGTGGCACACCCCATCACTAAGGGCTTTTCATCCAGAAAAAAGGAGGTCATTATCCCACTGTACTCATCCCTCATTAGACCCATTATAGAATACAACAACCCATTTGGTATGTACCACTCAAGACATCTGCGACAACTGGAAAGGCTGCAGAAATACCTCACTAAAAGAATCACAGGCCTAAAGCAGATGCCTTACAGTGACCGCCTTAAAAAACTCCAGCTATACTCTGTTGCATATCGTCTACTCAGAGGCGATCTCTGCTTAACATACATGGCCATGTCAAACCCAGAGCTGTTGGACATGCTACACTTAAAGAAATCCTAATCCCTCAGAGCCACATGTTCCAGGGATCTAAACCTTGTCACCACAATAAACAAAACATGCTGGAGGGATAGGTTCCTGACCCAGAGACTCCCCAGATTCTGGAATAGACTTCCCATACCTATCATGCAGAACGCCTCTTTGGCCCTCTTCAAAAGAAACCTTGACAACTGGATAGGAGAAAGGAAATTCACCCCGGGGATCATGTCAGTCGCCCTGCTATACAGGGGTCCAGGGAAGTAAATACTGTGGGAAGAAATAACCAGGAAATTGTTATGGCCAGGGTTGTATAGGCCCTAGGGCCGATAGCCTAGTACCAACCTATGAACCTATAGTCATACTAACAGAGAACTGGCTTAAACCAGGCAACCACAACAATGACATCACTCCACCAGGTTACAATATAATTCGTAGTGATAGAATAGGTAAAAAGGGGGGTGTTGTATAGTACATAAGTCTCACCTCATACTTGAGAAAGTAGACAAAACAACCCCAGACCTCGATAAAGTTGAACTCACTCTAACAAAACTAAAACTTAATGATAGTAAACACATCAACATCATAGGATGCTACATCCCCCCAGGCAACAATATCCCCATGACAGGAAAAACTCCTAGAATGGATATCTAACTCCCTCCCCCAGGAAAGCATAGTATTAGGAGACCTTAATACTGACTGGTAAAACTGTTCCAGTCATAACCCACTCTCCCATATTAACCTACATGGCCTAACCTAACTCATCACTTCCCCCACAAGAACAGACAAGAGAACCAAACACCAATCTACTCTAGATTGTATACACGTATCCCACTCATCACTGATATCCCTAGCAAGGTGTCTACCAGACACCCTGAGTGACCACCAAGCCACATTCTTACTCAGATCAAAATCACCACAACTGACCCAAATATCTACGCGCCTAATTTGAAACAAAAAAACACTTTAACCACTCCAGCTTTATAAACGACCTAAAAATCTGCAACTGGACTCCCTAAAAAACCTACCTCTTAATGAAGCTGTACTATATTTTAGTACTACCTTCTTAAACACCCTTAACCATCACACCCCCTCCAGAACAACAAGAATTAAAACTAAATATGCCCCCTGGTTAACCCCAGATACAAAATCCCTCCTCAAAGAAAGAAACAAGGCATGGACCAACTACCTCAACAGTAAATCCCAATTGAACAAACAAATATACGTTGAACTACGTAACAAAGCCAAAAAACTCACCAAAACAGACAAAACATCTTACTACCAAAAGTTACAGGATAAGCACAGGAACAACTCACAAAAAGTTTGGGCAGTAATTAACTCTATTCTACAACCAGGTAAAACAACTACCCCAGCCACAAAAATAGATAACAACCAAGAAGACATCCCCACTCAGTTTAATAAATACTTTACAAAAACCATCCAGACCCTTGCAAACAACCAACCCTATGACAACATCCCCACCCCTGCAAATCCACACCCCACCCCCAACTAACAATTGCCCCAAGTTCGGCTTCCACCCAGAACCAACCAAATCCATCGAAAAGCTACTCCACAAGCTCAAACCAACATCTATAGCCGCAGATAAATTACCCGCTGAATACCTCCACCTGGCTGCAGAAGCCATATCATATACTGTCTCCATCCTAATTGACAGATCCATCTCCGAGTGTATAGTCCTCAAACTATGGAAAATATCACATATCATCCCTCTACATAAAGGGGGAACCTCCCTGGAACTCAATAACTACCGTCCTATAGCCATACTACCCCCTTTATCTAAAATTTTAGAGAGGGTAATGCACAAGCAATTAATGAAATATCTCCTAGAAAATAATCTAATAGCAACACAACAATATAGCTTTAGACCCCTCCATAGCACCACCACCGCACTAACAGAATTCACCAGCATTGTCAATACTCACAGAAACAACGAACATCTTGCATCTGCCACCTTCCTTGACTTGTCCAAAGCATTCGATATGGTTAACCACAATAAACTCCTTCTTTCATTAGCAACTCTAAACCTTACCACCCCCCCTGCCATCTCCTGGTTCAAAAACTAAATAGAGGGAAGGAAACAAGCTGTTATGTGGCAAAACCAACTCTCCCCCTCCCTACCAGTCTCCCTAGGAGTACCCCAAGACTCCATCCTGGGGCCACTTCTTTTTACCCTCTTCACGAATCAGCTCCCAAACAGTATTCCTAAAGCCTCAATAGTGCAACATGCAGATGATACCACCATAATATCTGCAGCCAAATCAATTGACATCCTTCACTCTCTAACACAAGAATGCTTTTCCCTAGCAGAAACTTGGATTACAAACCAAAGGCTCATTCTGAACCCAAGTAAAACAAAGCTAGTACTCTTTAGCTCCCACAGAGCCACACCTCCCACTGATTCTTTCTTCATCTCCCCCTTTAACAAGACCACAATCACCCCCACAAATCATACCAAACTCTTAGGGGTTGAAATAGATAATCACCTTAGATTTGACCTACATATTTCTATAACCATAAAAAAGTACATAAAAAACTTGGCCTACTGTACTGCAATAAAAAATTCCTCATTGACCACTCCAAAACTACAATAGCGAGGACTCACCTACTATCCACCCTACTTTATGCCTCCCCCATGCTTACAAATCTCCTCAAATCTGACCTAAACAAACTTGATAGTTGTTATAATAAGATAGCTACATTTGCTACAACCTCTCCCATCAGAACACATCAATGTGAATGCCTAAAAAAAAAAATCAATTGACTAGAACTACCACTACTACTTCAACTCAATCAACTATCACTAGACCACAAAATAAAACATAACTCTGAAAACACCCCAGCCCTACAAAATCTTTTGCAACCCTATACAACCGCCAGGCCCTTGAGGTCTAGCACACAAAACCTCCTCAAAGTAACCAAATATAACAATGAAGCTGGCAAGTCTGTCTATAGCCACTGTATAGCAAAAACTTGGAACTCCCTTCCTGCCCACATAACTGACAATAAATCCCCATCACAGTTCAAGAAACTTATTAAAACTCACTTTATGAATAATCAACTGTGCTCCTGTATCCCCCCCCTGGCTAATGTCTCATCAGAACACTTAACTTAAATAACTCTGCTAAGCCAACCAATTATAGTACTGTACCCACTTAGGACTGTTAATCTACTGCTCATCCCATCTCTCCAGGAGTTGGGGAAAACTACCCCAGCAATGTTGTACTTTCCATAAGCAACTAAAACCAGGCGAAGACATATAGTAAATCAATCTGTTATCCTTCTCAACTATAGCGAGCATCATCTGCTCTCTCTCAGCCTTATTCTAAGTCTCTCTGCTTTTTCTCTGATAGTAAATCTATCACAGAAATCCTAAACTTAGGAATATCTTCTAAAATGTAATATTATATTGTAGAGAACGAATGTATCCTATCTGTTAATTAATATGTATGTCAAAGTATCTTCTATGGAAATTGCATGTCAAAAGTCTGTCCTTAAAACTATGTTTTGTAAAAAATTGTTCTCTTGGAGCTTTTCTCCCTGGGCCTCCACTGAAAATGGACTTGTAATCCAGTTGGACTCTCTCGGTCAACAAATGTAAAATAAAATAAATAAATAAATCTTAGGGGACAGGTTCTACTGCCCCCTGGGATATGAGAAGTTGGACCTGTTTCAATGCCTCTGCCCAATGATTTGGAGGTAAGTCTGGGTACCCTCTTGGAATTGGGAGTTCGTTGAAAGAGTATTTGTATCCCTGAAAAATGATCTTCAAGACCCATCGGTCCTTTGTTACAGAAAGCCAATTTTCTTTGCAGAGGGAGAGCCTTTCTCCTAGCTTGGTTCTCTGCTGCCCCTGGGATAGGGGCCTGAGTGGTTTGTCCCTACGGGGTTTATCTTGGCCCTTTCTGCTAGGTGCAGGGAAGGACCAGTGCTTAGAGGGAAAGTTCCTGCTGAACCTGGGAGGCTGAACCTGAAATAAATCGTTTACTGTTTGCATAGATTTTGCTTTGTCTTCCATCTTAAGCACCTCTTCTGCTTTTATTCCAAACAAGCGGTCCTTATTCAGGAGTGAATCAATTAATTTAGACTTGATATGATCAGGGAGAGGTTGTTCCTTCAATCATGCACGTCTCCTAATGACAGATCCTGACACTGCTGCCCTGCTTGAGGCTTCTATAGTGACATATCCACAGGGTAAGGAGTGTTTGGCCACATATAACAAGTAGAGTGCAGTATCTGTTAACTCTTTCGAATTGGCCCAGTCAGGAAAGGTTTAAATCTTTTGTTGTAATAGTTCCAAAGTGTGTTGTTGATATTTTAACACATGGAACTGTCAGTTGAGTGCTCTTGTAGCTAAGGTTGCAGAGGTGTATACTTTTTACCCCATCTGTCCACAGCTCTGGAATCCTTGTCATAAAGAATAGGATTCTTGGCAGAACTAGTCTTAGCTCCTTTAGGTCCCTGTGTAATGACCCTGCAGCAGGATTTCTGCACAGGTATTTGTGAAGATCCAGTACTCTGTAATACCTGTCAGGTTTACTGGGAGCAGGTGGGGAGGGTGTCAGGGGCTAAGCTGGATTCATGGAAAACATCATCCACCACTTCTAAAACATGGGGGATGGCCAGAGGTCTGTGCTGGGGCAGGTCCAGAAACTCTCTAAGTCTTTCCTTATACTGGGGGAAATCCTGAGATTCCCACTGAAAATGTTCCCTGAGGAGGTGAAGGGTTTCTCCAAAGGAAAGGTCGTCTGGTGGGGAGGCAGAAGGAATGGATTCCTATGCATCTGAATCCTCTTAAGCAGTCAGAGGTTGCTGTTCCTCTTCAAAATCTGAATAATCAGATTCCTCAGAATCCTGTTCTGTCATAACTTTAGGAGAAGGGTGTCTTTTCCTTTTAGAAGTTGTGGCCTGACTACCCCTGATAAGGGAGATGAGATCCTCCGCCATTTTAATCATTTGTGCTTCATGTGGTAGAGCAGGAGCAAGTTGGTGGCTAGAGGAAGAGTTTCTAGGAGTGGCCTGGCTTCTAGGCCTAAGAGTATCCATAGGTCTGACAGAAACGGTAGTCGGAAGAGAAGATATCTGTTTTTGTCTAGATTCAGTAGTGCGAAACGCCTCCTCGGAAGCTGGTGCCTGCATTGTGGCTCTAGACCTAACCGAGGCAGAGACAGCCAAAGGCGCGGAAGACAAAGAAGATTTCTATGACACACTCCGAAAGGGTCTCGGTATGGGCATGTGTAGATTTCGAATTGGGCATCAGGGGCTGTGAAAGCGCCTCACTGAATTCTGGATAACTGACGACCTGCTTAGCGGTAGAGTCATCGGAAGGCTTAGCCTTGTGCGGTTTGTCTCTACCTTTATCTCTGCGTTTTTTTAGAATGTCCACGGACTGTTGTCTGACAAACACCATTTTGGAATGCGAAGATGGAAGACGAAAATACCTGTCTACAATAAGAGCTCTACGGCGAATGGTTCTCGTGTTAAAGAGGCCACAGAACCAGCAACGGGGGGGGGGGGGGGGTCGTGATCAGGGCCTAAATAAAGTGACGCAGTATGAATGGAAGCCTTGGTATGGGCTCTGCTTTCCAAAGGTGAAACAATTGTTAACTTTTTCGGACATCAGTTAGCGCAAGAAAAAGGGATCCCCAACGGTGTACTTAGCTTTAGACATTTTCAGCTGAAATTCAAACTCTGGTAGCAACCGACCAGCACATTTGCAAACTGCTTCTGCGACGGGCTCCAGGGCAAGAAAGACGGATGTAATGATGCCGGCTGCCTTGCTTTAGAGCACTGATGACCTGACGTCAGCCTACAGACAGCAAGTGACGCAGAAAAACACTGACTTTGGTATTCTGGACGGCCAAGGGCTACCATAGCAGGGATAACCCACAGGTGATGACTGCAACAGTGAAACACGAAGAACATCCTCCATTCCCTCCAAATGGAAGATATCACATGTTATTCTACTCCATAAAGGCGGTAGCTCAACTGAACTGTCAAATTACAGGCCCATAGCTATTCTCTCTAAAATTATGGAGAAGTGTATCCATAAACAACTCCTGGGCTATCCCATTCAGAACAACTGCTTGGCCAACTAAAGGTATGGCTTTAGACCTTTCCACAGCACCACCACTGCCCTTCTCTCATTTGCTAATGTTATCAATCAAAACCAAACAACAAGCTTTCTTCTGCCCTCTTTCTTGATCTCTCCAAAGCTTTCGACATGGTAAACCACCAACTACTCAAACACACTCAAGACTATTTCTCTAGATGTCCAGGCTATCCAATGGCTCCAATCCTACCTGTGTGGGAGGCAACAGCCTGTACTATGGCAGGACAAGCTACCTTCCCTGCTACCCATCACCCTTGGGGTCCCCCAGGGCTCTATATTAGGTCCCCTTCTATTTTCTATCTTTATTAATGACTTGTACACTGTCATCCCTAAAGCAACTTGTATTCAATATGCTGATGACTCCACTTTGATTTGCTCTGCCACCTCCCCTACAGATTCTATCCCAAAATGTTTTTAATACTGTCAAAAATTGGCTGTTTGATCGATGGCTAATTTTAAATCCAAACAAAACAAAGCTGTTGCTCTTCTCTCCCACTCACAAGGCATCCACTTCTACCTTTACTATTAAATCTAACAATAGAACTATTACTGACCCAGATCTCAGTAGCAAGCTCTTAGGTGTAACAGTTGACAATAACCTTAAGTTTGAAATGCTTATTAATCAAACCATCAAAAAAGTTAATAAAAAACTTGGCTCTCTATACAAAATTAAACCTTTAATAACTCCACTAGCTAGGGCTGTCATTGCCCGCACTCATCTACTTTCCACCCTCCTTTATGCCTTCCCTCTTTTCAAGAACTTGAGTAAGTCTGACCTTAACAAACTCTCTAGCTGCTACAATCATATTGCTAAATTTGCCACTGGTGCAGCTTACAGAACGCACCACTGTCTGAACCTAAATCTTCTAGGATGGCTTGAATTGCCTAACCAACTTCAGTACAGTCAATTAATAGTAGCATATAAAAGTCTCTACCAACCTGAAAATACGCCTGTACTTAAAAGCATCATCACCCTTTATAGCAACCTCAAGACACTTCTCTCATCCAACAAGCTACTAGTTCAAACACTCAAAACCAACATCTCAGCTGGGTACTCTGTTTGCCAACTATGTTGGCAAAACATGGAACTCACTCCCTGCTGAGCTTACCTCAGATCCCACTCTATCCCATTTCAGAAAAAGTGTTAAACATTACCTCTTACCATGACTAACTCCCTCAATACAAACATGTGCTAAAGAGGACATCTGTCTTCATCTAGTTTGCTTTCTCATTGACAGGCCACTACTTATAGTATTAAATATGATAGACTGTATGACTTTCTATCCTGTCACGAATGTGCTTTTGAAATGTATTTGCAACAGTGATTTACTTGTATTATGTAATATCTCTCTCTATATAATATCCTCCTGTATGTGTTGTGCTGTTATAGTGCTTTGATTGTAAAATGCAATAATTCTTTGTGTGTATGTGGAGCTTTTTGTCCCTGGCCTCCACTGAGAATGGACATGTATCCAGTCGGCATCTATATCAGCATTTCAAAACTTGAATAGTTCGAATCACTAAATGTCGAACTGACATGGTCAAACTATCCAATTTTCGAAAGCCGATAAAAAAAAAAAAATAACACACCAAAGAAAGAACTAACTGGTGTAGGCAGGGGGGCAAGAACCCCTGCACCCCCCCACTACTTAAATATACTAACTCTGAGACCGCACTACATTGAGGTAAATGAAAACCTTCCCTTACAGAGATTCCCGTTTGACGTTCTGCACTTTCGGCATTCTCAATGCGACAATATCAAATTTGATATTGCCAGCGTTTGAGATGCTGATAGGGACCCATCCAGACTATCCCGGTCAACAAACGTAAAATAAAAATAAATAACTAAATGTGTGATGAGAGGGATTTAGAAAATTTTGAAAAAGGGTAAATCAAGAAAGAAAATAGGGACATACCTCCAAAAATAGTTACATCCTCTGCAAGGGTAAATCAGGTCTGAAAATAGGACTGTCTCTCTAAAATAGAGACAGTTGAGAGGTCTGCGTTTTGTACATACTGTCTGGAGATGAAACACTCAGGGCTGATAGGTACATGCCACAGTGGTGGGTAGAGTGTACTTTTGCACTGGCTGCTGGTGACATAATTAACATACAAATAATATGTATGCCACTGCCAAGACAGAGATAAAGTACTGCGTGCTGATGATCTGACCGAGGTAAGGGATAACTACTCTTTTGCTAAACTCTCTCTCCTGTCAATTTTTTAATGTCATTTGTGTATATGCCTTAGTACAAATTATTTATCTTTGCTTTCAGTATGTCTTCAGCTAAGTACTTTTAATTTCTTTAGTAATGTGTTAGAATATCTGATGAGCTATTAAATACTACAGCTTTTACAGTACAAGCACTTTTTACTTCTTCTTCTTCTTTCGGCTTTTCCCGGTTAGGGGTCGCCACACTGGATCATCTGTCTGCTCATGACTGGCAGCGGAGTTTTATGGTGTTGAGTTGCCAGCTGAGCACCCAACCTTCCACAGAAGGCACACACATGCACACACTCACACCTAGGGCCAATTTAGAGTGTCCAATCCACCTACTGCATGCCTATGGGATGTGGGAGGAAACCGGAGGACCCGGAGGAAACCCACGCGACCACAGGGAGGACATGCAAACTCTGCACAGAAGGCATCCCAGCCAAGAATCGAACCAGAGATCCTCTTGCTGTGAGGCGGCAATGCTAACCGCTGCACCACCGTGGCCGCCCTAGTACAAGCACTTTTTGCTATGCTTTGCAAATAATGGGGAAAAAAAGAAGTTATGTGCTTACCATAACGTTCCATGTGAGTTGTTCATCTTGCCTTTATTCTTACACATGGGTTCGGAACCGATCCATTGGCTCCGAGTCGGCCACTTTACAAGCTGAAGATCTTAGAGTAGCTCAGGACCAGGTCCCTATCCCATGATGCTCTATGTCCTACCTCAGATCTAGTTTTCTGTACTCAGCATAAACAGGTATAACCCAATAAATACTCCACCCAGAGTAAGAAGTCCCAGAACAAGACCACCAGAACCCAAGTCTACTCATTCTTCGAGACCCTGGAGGGGGAAGGCGGGTGGGAATGTAAGAATAAAGGAGAGATGAACAACTCACATGGCAGGTTATGGTAAGTACATAACTTCTTTATGTGATGTTGTTCAATCTCGCCGTTTATTCTTACACATGGGTAGCGTCCCAAGCACCCTAATCCTGGGTGACTCAAGGGAGTATATTCCTGAGGACAGTAACCAAAGGAAGCCTTGTCCCCGGAGGCCCTGTCCACTTTGTAATGAGTGATAAAGGTATGCATCTTAGACCAAGTGGCAGCTGCACATATAGTGTCCAGAGGAAATCAAGCCACATAGGCAGAAGAGGTAGAAACAGCCCTAGTGGAGTGCACCTTCACACCATGCTCTAATAATTGGTTCGCTGAAGAGTAGATAAATTTAATGCAGTCAGTTAACCATTTGGAAAGGGTAACTTTGGAGATTGGTATTCCTTTCTTAGTGTCAGCATGAGATACAGAGAGTTGGTCAGATCCTCTGTATTCCTTTGTCCTGTCCAAATAAAATCTCAACTGTTTGTCGACATCAAGTTTATGCAACATGTACTCCAACTTATTAGAATGATTACTGAAAAATGTTGGAAGTTCAATAGTTTGATTGAGGTTATTCTCGGAACACACCTTTGGCAGAAATTAAGGATTAGTCCTCAGGGATACTCTGTCTGGATGGATTACCAAATATGGAGGTTTGACAGAAAGGGCTTGAAGCTCAGACACCATACGTGCTGAGGTAATGACCACCAAAAAGATAGTTTTCCAAGAGAGAAACATCAACTGACAGGATGATGCAGGCTCAAAGGGGGGAAGAATAATACATAATAACACATAATTTACATTCCAGGGGGCAAAGGGTTGTCTAACGGGTGGCCTAAGATGGATGGTACCCTTCAGAAAGGCCCTACATGATTTGTGAGACATCAAATTAGAACCTTCAACACCAAGATGAAAGTTCGAAATTGCAGCCAATTGAATACTAATAGTGGCAGCTGCAGCACCTTCAAGAAACAGTTTAGATAAGAATTTCAGAACACTGGCAATCGGAGCGACATAAGGATCAATGTTATTTTGGGAGGCCCAAAAAGCAAATCGCTTCCATTTGCTAACATACAACTTTCTAGTGGAAGCCATATGCGAAGACACAAGAATGTGATGTACATATGAAGAAAAATCATGTGACCTAGCTAGGCTGGGAATCAGAGCAGCCAAGCTGTCAGTTTGAGGGAATGAAGGAAGGGATGGAGGACCCCTGACAAATGTGTCACAGGTCTGGAACTGGGTCCAGAATCCAAAGTTCCTCCAGCTGGTAGAGTCGGAAGAAGGGGAACCAAATCTGTCGAGGCCAAAAAGGGGCTATTAAGATTGCAGTCCTTCCCAGGCTCTTGGCTTTCTGCAAGAATTTCGGAATCAGGGGTGAAGGTGGGAAAGCATACAGGAGTCCCGGGGCCAATCGTGTATGAGCGAGTCCCTTGGGCTGTCCCCCGGAGGGGGATTCAGGGCAAAGTAGCTTCTGCATTTGGCATTCGTGGGGGATGCAAACAGATCGCAGCAAGGCTGGCCCCATTTGCGGAAAATCATTTCCGCAACTTCATCTTTGAGGGACCACTCGTGCGGTAAAAGGATGGCTCTGCTCAGTTTATCCGCTATCATGTTGGATTTCCCTGGGATATGCGTTGCTATCAGAAAATGCCCGGTGGATACTGCCCACTGCCAAATTCGCAAGGCCTCTCGACACAGGGGCTAAGACTTGGTTCCCCCTTGTTTGTTGATGTACCAGACCACAGACATGTTGTCTGTCTGTATAGCAATAGTCCCTAGAGGTAGAGAGTCGTGGAAGTGCTGCAAAGCCAAAAGCACTGTTCTCAGCTCCAGAGCACTGACATGCAACTGTGACTGTCTCCGACCAGGTGCCTTGGGCTGTTCTTGCTTGAAAAAGTCCCCCACCCTATCAGAGAAGCGTCCATGGTCACTGTGGCTTACAGTGGGGGAGAAACAAACGGTCGACCCAATGTAACTTGTTGGCTGGTCAACCACCAGAGAAGATCCTTCTTGCAGGAGTCTGTAATCATGATTAGGAATGACATTGGAAGTTGTTGGTAAGACCACTGGGTAAAGAGTAACTACTGAAGAATCCTCATGTGCATACGACCCAGAGGAACTGCTATGTGCGTAGCTGCCATGGTACCATGTAGCTTCAGTACTTGATGGTCTGGTACTTTTCTTTTCTGCAAAATGCCCGAGATTTGGTTTCGGAGGATAGTTATTCTATCCAGGGGCAATTTTACTATGGTGGTGGTGGTGTTTAGTTCTGCTCCGATAAATGATATATGCTGCGATGGTGACAATGCAGACCTTTGAAATTGATAGTAATGCCTAACTGAGAGCAGAGATTGAGAGTGTGTTCCCTGGACAGAATTAGTTGATGCCTGGAGGTGGCGGTAAGGAGCCAGTCGTCCAACTATGGAAACACTCTGAATCCTAGATGCCTCAGGTGAACCGTAACTACTGCCATGCATTTGGTAAACACTCTGGGGGCTGTTGTGAGTCCAAAAGGCAGTGCTCGGAATCGGTAGTGATTTGCTCCCAGCCGGAAACGCAGATGATCTCTGGATGGCCTGGCCATTTTTATGTAGCAGTACGAATCCTTGAGATCTATAGAGCACATCCAATCGCCCACTCCGAGAAATGGGAGAATAGACTGAAGCATGACCATCCGGAACTTCTCCTTCTTTACAAAGGTGTTGAGTCTGCTGAGATCCAAAATGGGCCTCCAGTCACCTGCCTTCTTTGGAACTAAAAAGAATCTGGAGTAAGTTTCAGATCCTATCTGGTCTGCTCGGACTGGCTGGATGACTCTTTTTTCCTGCAGCCTCTGGATTTCTATGGCTGCTTGATCCCTGAGACTGGGTGGAACGTCTGGGATTTTTTTCCCCACAGGAGAGATTTCTAAAAAAGGAATGATGTAATCTCTGGTAACAATGTTTTGTACCCAAGAATCTGTTGTAATTCCTAGCCAGGCATCCGGATACAAAACCAAGCCACCCCCGACTGCCTTCACAGTAGGACAGTCAGGCCTCCTTTCAGGAGCGTTGATAGGGCTTCCCAAGAAACTGATCCCTGTCGCCCTGGTTCTGTGGACCCCCTCTGCCACTGGGGCGGCATCTTCCATTATTGCCCCCTCCTCTGCCTTTGGAGGGGAGTTCACTACGTGTGTTCTGGAAAGCTCCTTGGGACTTTCGGAACCACATTTTTCCACCTTTCTGCCCTTTGGGTTATGGTCTAGTAGGGGTGGAAAAACAGACTCCTACGGCAGATAGAGTCTTTCCCTCCTGCTCACACCTAGTGAGAGTCTCCTTGACTTTGGGCCCAAAAAGAGAAAAGCCATCAAATGGGGCTGTGGACAAAAGAAGACTTGAAGGCTTTCGCAAAGGAGCATAAGTGCATCCAGGATTGTCTCCACAGAGCTATTGCTGAACCCGCTGCCAGACTTGAACCATTGGTTGCATAGAAAATGAGCCGCATGGACGAGTTCACTATGGAGTTAAGGGTATTAAGTTGGGCTGTCACCTTTTCAGAGGCAGCTCCATCTGTGTTACCCTGCAGAGTATCTCCAAGCTCTTTTAGGAGATCTCTTTGAAGTCAGGTAAAATGAGTCAAGTAGTTACGCAATCGCATAGCAAAGGTCGCAGAACTAAAGATGCATTTCCCATATCTGTCCATCGTCCTGGAATCCCTATTAGGAGGATGGACAGTAGAAGACGTTTCTGACATCTCTTTCTTGGTGGCCGCCGCCACCACCATGGCATCAACCGGGACTCCCTTAGTGAAGAACATCTTGTCTTGGAGGGAGGTGATAAACTTACTGGGCCTCCGAGAGACTGGTTCCATAGAATCAGGAGACTCCCATGCCCTTCAAGCAACCAATTCCATTAGTTCGTCGAAGGGCGGAGTCACCCAGGAGATGGAAGATTGAGACCAAAAGGCCTTCAGGAGCATCGACTTATCCTCAGTAGGACTAACAGACTGCTAGTCACGCCTCTGCTTTAGGACTTCCAGGATATCAGCAAAGGAGATATCCTCCGAGGGGGACCATGGGGACCCTTCTGATTCCTCTAAGTTGGTCTCTGATGTCAAACATTCCTGTGGGGAATCTAAATGCCTCCTCTTACAAAGTCTCTTCCTGGGAGCCTCATCAGTGGGGGCTTCTGGTGAAGTCCCAGTACAGAAAGGGTCACCCAATGGGGTTACCTGAAGCTCCGGGTCTTGACGCTTCACAGGGACCTGTGATGTAGAGGCAGAAAGTGGCACTTTAGGGGAGGAGGAGGGACCTGATGACGCGTGTGTCTTGGATGACATAACCCTCTGCATAGCATCGAAGGCACCACTGCTCCGAACCGAAGAAGACGGCAACTTCCCTGGCACTGAGACAGTGGGCTCCGAACCAGAGGACAGAGCCGAGCTCATCCGCGCTGAAGCCCTGAGAGGAAGGGTCGGAACTGATGCATTGGTTCGATTCTCCCCCCCGGAACCGACGAGAGAGTGTCGGCTCCCAGACTCTTCTAATGGAACCAAAGAAGTCAGGGTTGATGGAGCCGAGGGCACTGGAACAGGCCTCAGCTCCGAAGGCTCCACAATCATCAGATCCTCCTCCTCCTGGCTCCAAAAGCCCTGCTCGGCTCAGAGGAGGAGTAGTCACAGCAGGTGGCATGGTCGTAGGCCCTGAGGCCGGTTGGGTCGAGGCTGATAATTTAGCAAGTACTGGGTTCTCGAGCAGCTTCTGCACCACTCAGTCCACATCCACATCAGAGGGGGTCCTCGAAGAATGAGTCAAAGGAACTGAAGACGCCACTGACTGAAGGATAGGCAACCTCAAGTTTCGGGGACTGGCTCCGAAACACTTGCTTGGTGCACGACTCCGAAGACTGCGGAGCCGGCGACCGCACCTTAACAGTAACGCTCGGAGCCGATAACTTGGGCTCCGAAGACGCCTTAGAAGACTTCGACCCCTTCGAAGACTTGGAGGTCTGGTCAGCCTTGTCCAAGGACTCCTGGAAATCTGGCTTCAATAAGCCTCTATCTACCAGTTTCCTTCGCCTCTCCAGTAAGACCCTACTACTGAAGGAATGGCAGATGCAGCAATCCTCCTGGAGGTGAACAGGCCCCAACAATAAACACAGGTCACATGGGCATCCGTAATGGACATCTTCTGCCCGCATTTTGGACACTTTTTGAAGCCAGATTTCTGATTTTCTTTATGGTCAGACATCATAATAGCAGGAAGAAAAAAGTTTACTGCAAGTCCCTGAGCAACTTAATCCACAAGAGTATATATCTATATATAACAGCAGAAAGAAAAAATGTTTACTGCAAGTCTAAAAGTCTTATATTTATCAACTATTTAACAACAATGCACACACTAATACACTAAAACACTAAACCGTTAATCAGTATAATAAGAGGACAGGGTATAACTAAAGAACGGCCAAAGGCCTAAAAGCAACCGCTCTGAAACTCGTCAACTCTAATATCATATACACACATACTCTAAACAGCCCAAAAGCAGTACAAATATAAAGCTTTGTTATATATTTATAATTATAGCAAAAATTAGCTAAAAGGAAGTTAAATATAAAATAACTGGCCCGAGCTCTCCAAACGACTTCCGATCTGTTGCAGCGGCAAACTAGATCTGAGGTAGGACAGAGAAGATCATGGGATAGGGACCTGGTCTTGAGCTACTCTAAGATCTTCAGCTTGTAAAGCGGCTGACTCGGAGCTGATGGATCAGCACCGAACCCATGTGTAAGAATAAACTACGAGATTGAACAACTTCGCATCACCATATTTGGCAACATACAGTATTGTACACACAAATATTTACAAGTAAATAAATAGTTTATAAACACTGAAACTTGTTTTTCAAACTGCATTAAATAAAAAGTATACACCTAAAGTGCTGCTAAAAGTATAGCTAAGCTAAAACAGTAATCAGAAGTCTGAATGAAGATAAATGATTTGTTAATAGTAAAATAAGATCGCATATAAAATGGACAGGATGACAATATAACAAAATGTACTGTAAAGCAGGAGTTAATACAAAAATACAACATGGCTGTCCCCATTTTCCAGATTAGGAAACAGTTGTCAGAAATGAATCGCAACAGTTTCCGCAACTGCAAACATGATGATGCTGTTCGGAAGATCACTGCAAAACAAATTAATTAGTTGCATGTTCAGTGATGTAATCCCCGCAATTTCAATACTGGTTTTAAAGAGAAAAACTCATTTAAACCAGGTTCAATTAATCCAGTCAATCAAGTATCCATTTGTATTCGCAATATTCAGTCATACTAACAATATCACCTCTCTGAACATTATTAGTAATAATCTGTAGTACACTAAACTTGTGTTTTTGAAAAGGGGGCAGTTCATACATTTTCAGTTTTTTACACATTTTCATTCAAACTTATAGCTGTGCACTTTGTTTAATTTTTTTTTTTTTTCAGATTTAAAAATGAGTGTGGTTCTTCAAGTTACATATTATCAGATGACGCTTACAATCATTCATTATCCAAGTACATACTTTATCTTAATAGGCACTGACAGCATGACAAATCAGACATTGGTAATGAAAGAATCGATGAATGATCCAATAAGAATCATAAAGAAAGTTCTCCTACATAGTGACAGAACATAGCTAGCCAATCCACTACCCATTACTATTTAAGGTAAGCACTTCTCTTCTTTTTGTTAACAATTACAATAACCAAGTGGGGTGTATGTGACCGTGAAAGATAACAGCAAATTAAATACATTACTGTAGCCAACATTTCTTTCACTTTCATCCTATCAGAGACATGATCACCAAAAGCTGCAAAGGTAACAGAAATTCTTATCTTCACACATGCTTTTTTTTTTCTTGCGGGTACCTTTTACTGGCAGGGCACCACATACAGCCTCATATGTTGATAGCTATAACAAATGTACACTGTGCAAAGCAGCAATCCATTCTCTCTCTCTTTTGAAAAACTGCAGAGACTGGGATGGGGAGATGGCTATGAATAAATGCAACAAGCCAAAATATATTACTCTGGGCATTGTTTCTTTCACTTTTTCCACAATCAAAGAGCTGATCTCCAAAAGCACCAGCAGCATCTTTAATTATTAAGAGCACATTTCTTATTGTCGCTGACAGTTTTTCTCTTGCATGCATTTTTATTTTTACTGACAGGTTACCAGATTCTACTTTTAATGAAAACACAACTCATGCAAAAGTTGACCCCATTTACTAAAGTCGACTCTTTGGCTTGCACTTGTGTATGTACCATACATTCTCCACTGCAAAAGTACAGATATAACAATTCCCTGCCACTGTTATAAACTCATAATTTTTCAATACATAAAACAGTTCACTTATAACAAAATATGAAAAGAATATTTTTTAAACAAACGTGAAGGTAGAAAAGAAAAAAAGAGGATCTGATGGCACATAGAAGAGGGACCTAATGTCTGAAAAGTTTTCTAAAACAATATTGCTGTCACATAATATGCATTAAAACTGGCACTACTTGGAATCTTACCACAACATTTTAGAAAGTTTTAACTTAACAGAAGAATACTTAAGGCAACATTCAGTCTATAGAATAAACAATTTTGATACTTACAGTTCAAATCTATGTACCAGTCTCTGTCTTGATGTTTATTACTCCATATTGCAGAGCCAATAGCGCAGATCAAGGACATAGCAAGTAGAATGCAGAACAGTATCAAAATCTGTATGTTTGTAATTCTTTCCACATTTGACAGTTTAAGAGGAGGTCTGGTTGAATTCTGCAACATATACAACACTTCTAAGATTTTCTAAAAAATGACAGTAAATTCTCTTCTTATTTATTACAACTAATACAAAACTACAAAAAGCATACCAGTTCTAGGAGGGACAGGTAATTTCCTTCTCATCACTTGCAAATATCACAAAGCTACAAAAACCATACTACAAAAGCTAGACAGCAAAAGCCTATCTTCAGTGACAAAACTGCAAATTGCAATACAAACATCAGAGATTTATCTTTATTACATATACAGAATGTACAAATTATGACAAGCACCATGCAAGTGAAGCCCTATATTTAAGTTGTGCATACAAGATTAAATTTCAAAAATGCAAAGTGTATTTTGTCTACATTACGGTTTGTGATTTTCTCTGTCTATAGTCTCAGGGCACAGCTGAGATCTGTAGACTATGTAGATAGGAAACATAAGTGTTGGATCTTTGTTACTTACAGATTACATTGTTGTGTTGGCCCCACATCACTGCTACCTTCTGCATGCACTACAACAGTTTGCATCTGAGAGTAAAGACTAAACTATCACCTCGAAGTCAGATGTCATGTTCTTTTCCGGAAAAAGTGAACTGCTGTTAGCAGGTGGAAGGGTAGCTCACACAGAGGAGTTTAAGTGTCTTGCAGCCTTGTTCATGACAATAGGTAGAGGAAACTGGAAGACTCTCAAGTGGTTCGGTGCAGTAATAGTAGTACTACAGGTATTGTATGGGACTCTGGTGATGAGAAGATAAATGAGTAACGTGATGAAATTCTCAGCTTACTACTGACTCAATGTTTCATCCTCACCAACAGTCCAATTTTGGGTACTGATGGAAAGGACAAGATTGTGGATACAAGTGGCAAAAAATGAGATTCCTCTGCAGAGAGAGAGTGAGCAACTCTAATTTGGGAAGATCTCAGAGGACAGCCACTGCTCATATTGACTGAGAGAAGTCAGT
This sequence comes from Protopterus annectens, assembly GCF_019279795.1. Classification (NCBI taxonomy): domain Eukaryota; kingdom Metazoa; phylum Chordata; order Ceratodontiformes; family Protopteridae; genus Protopterus; species Protopterus annectens. The sequence continues at coordinate 1,326,574,650 of NC_056728.1, forward strand.
TGAGTTGTATTGGGCTGTTTGTGATTGCACCGTCTGAGCCTTCAGGAAGAGATATATCATGAAAGAGCCCACTAACAGTAGGTCCCCGGGGCAAACCTAGAACACGCTGGAGGGATTATATTTACCGGCTTGTCTAATGCCTAGAGATCCTTCAGGATGACCTAGAGACTGTTGCTGGTAATAAGGAAGTTTGATAAACCTTGCTACCACTGCAAGTTTTATTAGGGCCACCAATTTAAAAAATGGATATATGGAATATACATTTGCTGAGAACATGCAAGAATCAGACATCGCAGTGGTGGTGCTGCGGTAGCATTGTCGCCTCGCAGTTAGACGTTGCCTGTTCGATTCTCATTTAGAGTGTCTTCTGTGTGGCGACATGCGTGAATGGGTGTTCCTTCGTTGAAGGTTGTGCATTAGGCCTGAAAAGCCAGCACGTAAAAATCTACTGCCAATCATTAACAGACCGGAGTTCCGCTGTGGCGACCCCTAACCGGGAAAAGCCAAAAGACACAACAACAACAACAACAACAAATGCAAGAATCAGACATCAATATGGCAAAAATACAAATGGAATAAAAAGCAGACTAACATTCAAATCATTAAAAATAACTGAGAACAAACTGAATAAAATCTGAAGCTTAAGATTACCATCAGCATTAACACATAGGAGGGAGTGACTCCTTTGTGGTTGAAAGGCATAGAAAGAGTTGCAAACACAGTGAGTGAATGAGCAAGGAGCAAGTTGCAATTTAAAAACTGCAAGAAATGAGCTAGAGATACTAGTGCTTCACAAAGCTTACAAAAGAAAATTCTAGAGGAATAGTTAGCAAGTTTGAATGATTACAGATAACAGCGTACATCATTAACAGCTGGGCAGCAAATGAAGAGACCAACAGATATAAAGGGAGAATGGACAACCATGGTATTAACAAAAAGTAAACAGGCCAAATTGCAACAGACAGTACACCGCTATACATGATGACATGATACCCCATGTGTTGCGAGTGCCCAACCATCATACTGCTCAGCCAGCACTTTTTATTTTTTATGTATCACTATTTTATTAATCATCTTCAAAAAGTAAATTCAACATTTAAATTATCTAGTCTTACAAACAGCTAGTATACAATTTTCCAGTTTACAAACACCTAGTTTACAATTTGCCAGTTTACAAACAGCAAGTATACAATTTGCCAGTTTAACAACCACAGATTTCAGTAATGGCACATCATCACGATATATAAAACAAATTTAGCACTTCACTGCTACATCAAACTTAAAACAAATATTATCTTTGAAACTGCAGTGCTCAAGTCTAAAGCTTAACCCAGTATACACGGGCTACTCAAGTCAACACAACTTTCAAAAAAAGATATTCCAAACCCAGTTTACAGACAAACCATTACCTGTACTCTTATCATAAGATAACTCAAGTACTTGGCATCCCTCTCACCTATCTTGTTGTACCCCATCTTGCAAGTCAGATCAACATATAGATGAATATACATTACAAGATTGCCTCTACTGTGCAGTTTACTTCTTGGCAACCAAATACATTTTTCATAAACTCTTGACTAACTTTGAAGCAGCTTACACAAGGCTAGCATGTGAACTTCATATGAAAATGAAACATTTTAACAATCATAAAACAGTAAACATATGGTGATTCCACATATCTATCAATCAAATAAAAAAAATAGCTTGAATAGCTACAGTGTTGCTCTTTACACTACAATTTATTTCAACCCATCATGTCTTTAATCACTTAAACTCAAAGCAGCTTACATGGAACTGGTATCTTCCACATAAAAACTGGGTAGTATGCCAATAGTAAAATAAAATAAGTAAGATACCAGAAAAGATTTTATTATATACATCAAAACATACCAGAAACCTCTTTTAGGAATTTGCAAATGGCTTACAACATCACGTCAAATGCCCCCAAATTTTTAAAATCACGTTTCTCTTCCTTGAATCAAAATATTCATCCTCCTTAATCAGGACAGTGTGGCCAAGAAAACTAACAACAAAAAACAAAACTAACACACTTTTATTTCAGTTAATTTGGCCCACTAGAAGTTTCAGAGAAAAGTTACTCTTCTTATTTTCAAACATGTATTCAGAAAAAGAAAACCACGGAAAAATTACCAGAACGTCAGATAACATAAAATATGACCCAACTGCAGTCAAGCTACCCTTCATAGGTCCATTTAAAAAAATCAAAAGAACATGAAGAACAATTCCTCTTAGGTCAAAATCCAGCCCAAACACCCTTAGTAAGGAGAGAAGCAAACCTCCCAACTACGATGAAAGCCAATGAGCTCACTAAAACCCATTCAAGTTAAACATTAACCAAAGAATTACTGCACTCTCATGTTCACTTTGGCTGTATTATAAGTGGATAGATTTTCCAATACTTTCCTATTATTGAGTTCAAAATGGCATGCAAACAGTAAGCTACATGTTCTTTAGTCTGGGCTTTGCTAAAGGCACCATTTATCATCTCCAGTTCTGGCAGTCCTAGACTACATTGTTCAAATGTTTGTGTCTGGGCTGATGTATATTTCCATTTAAGTTCACACTGCTACCATCTCTAATTTCCATCAAGGAATTCAAAATTTGTCCTTAGATTCTCTGAAGGCCTATAAAGCTTTCCTTAGGAGTGTCTTTCTTATCAGACAGCTGCTATAACCCTATTAGAGTCATCCTCTAAAGCAAGACTGAAATGTCTTTCTTGGAAAACTCTTCTTGGCAGCCACTACATCAGCAAGAGGAATGTCTAAAATTCAGGCCATGTGTATTAATCATGCAAGAGTAATCATCCATAAAGACAGCGCTGTTCAGGGAACTACTCCTAGATTCCTAGTTTCAAGTGGAAGGTAGTCCAGAGGCTAATTTTAACCATCTTTTAATCTTCTACTATTGTTTCCAAAGGATGCTAATGAAGGAAAATATTTATTGCATCATACAAATGTGCATACACAGCCATGCTTTTATTAGAACAGTTCAACACATCAGGAAAGAATCACAACTGTTTCATTATTTTTATTCTATGTTCCTATGAAAATGGATAATAAGTCCCCAAGTCCACTTTGCCAAGGTGGTTTATTTCTGCATCAAATTGCTGCTACCATATGAACAGAGGGTTATAGCTACCTCACAAGCATTTTTTCAAATATGCTTCCATGCAGAAAATATGTGCAGCTGCAACTTGGGCTTCACTTAAGTACTTTCACAAGACATTATAAGCTGGATGCAGTCTCTAGATCTCAGCCTTCCTTTGGAGCCACCATTATTTTTCAAATCCACTCAGGTAGAAGAGACTCTGCCCTAGTTGTTAAGGAAGATGAATCATACCTTGTCAGATTCAAAAGTTATGCTTATACCATAACAGCAGATCTTCATGCTCATGGTTCATCCTTCACAACCTCCCCATTAACTTTCCCCTGGCCTGGCAGTTGGGGTCTCTTTTGGGTGCTATCACTAGTATACAGGAGAGTGTTCGTGTTGTGCGTCACTTCTGAGACGCTTACACCAGAGATGGTAAAAAGACAGCAACATGCAGGATACTATTGACAAAAGGGAGTTTGTAAACTGCTGCAGAGCAGATTAAAAACAGGCATCTCAGTCCTAGTGGTTCAGGAAAATGAAGCAAACAATTTCAGAACCTTATTTCCATTTATTCTCATGTAGGGGATCCCATTGCAGAGCAGATCTTATTGGAAGGAGCATTGTGCAGTCATTATTTTGAAGATAACAGAGAGGCTGTGGTAATAGTCAGACTGCACTACAGGGAATGGTGTAGCCAGTAGAATTTTGTGACCAGACAAAACTAACAATGTTTGGTGTTTCTCTATCTTCACTGACATTGTTGCTTATCTGTGTAATGCTGAGCAAAATATTAACATAAGATGGAGCTCAGTAAACAATACAATCCGACAGTCCCTGGACAAAGTAACTCTGGAAACATTCTGACACACACTATTTGCAAGAAAAATAAGAAAAAATAATCGTCCTTTCTATGACCTTTGGTCCTATGTAAATAGAACCTCAATTGTTGTTGAACATCTAGACATTGTGGCTTACATTCATTAATTGTTTAAAAATACAAAAAGAAAACTGGTAGAAAAATTAACTGACTGAGGTTTAAGACTGAAGCCACCTTAAGCTCAAATCCTGTATCAGTTTATAAAGTGATGCTGTCTTTATAAAAATTTAAATATGAAATTAACTAAATGAAGACTGAAATCCTTCCAGCTCGTGTAACTAGTACTAGTAACAGAGTCTTCCAAGATAAACATTTAAGTTCTGTTGTGGTCACAGTTTCAAAAGGGGAGCATGTCAGCTTCTCCAAGATAAAGCTGAGAAGCCATAGAGGAACAATGTCTTTAAAGACAAATCCCAGCAGGAAGGTGCCCCTTAAAAAGGTTTTACAAACTTCCTGAGATGGTGGGGATAATGAGTTAAACCCCTGATGAAAGTCTGAAATGGTTGCTAAATGTACACTCACCTTGAAAACAAAAATGAAACACAAAATATATCAGCCAAAAACTAAAGAATAGCAGGGATGGGTGTGATAAACAGATGCACTGCTTGCTAAATGTCCCACAGAAAGAATCTTATCCAATTTTACATGTAGAAGGTGTCTGAACAGCTGTTACAATTTGGACGACCCTAGGTGGGTAAACAGAGTCCCTGGCCATCAAAGGAACTGGAGAAATCACCTAGATAGGTTGAGGGAGTGTAGGTCTGGATAAGACTTGCCAGATGGACAAGAAAAGCATCCTGGATGAGGTCTAGAAGAAGACGATTCTTTACTGGGTAAGGCCACAGCCATGGAAGCCAAACCTGTCAAGACCAAAAGGTAGCTGGGATAATAGATCTGGTTTTGCAAATTTTAACTTTCAGTAAAATTGTATTCGAGGAGCCTAGAGAAATGCATACAGTAGCCCCAGAGATCACTGATGAATTAAGGCACTGCAGGGTGTCTAATACTGTGAAGGAATAAAAGAAAAGTTGTTCCATTTGGTGTTCACTGACTATGTAAATGGGTTGCAGCAAGAGATACCCCAGTGATGGGGAATCATACACGCTAATAACACACTCAGGGACTACTCTACTAATGAGTTTGGGTTGACCATGGAAGTTCATTGCTATTAGAGAGCAATGTGAGTTGATTACCCATTTCCATAGCCTCATGGCCTCTTTCTCCAGGGGACAGGCTCTGGATTCCTCCCCAACCCATTTGTTGATGTTCCATACACTGTATGGGTGTACTGAAAACTGCACCCTAGGGAAGTTCGTCCTGAAAAGACAGCAACACAAAGAGAACAGCCTTCATTCTCAAAATGTTTACATGTTGAGAAGCATACTGTTGAGTCCTTTGGACCATCTACCCTTTCCAAAAGCCCTCCGCCCAAGGGTAGGGTAAACACATCCATGGTGACTGTGACTTGGGGGTAGGGATATCTTTGTCTAGACCGGGTAAATGTAACCACCTCTGCAGATGCGTGCAACACACTTTGAATAACTTATCAGCCAGACACTCTGATCCCGAGTAGTCTCAGGTGAGCAAATATCTCTGCTAATGTTTTGGTAAACAGGGTGAGAGTGACAAAACCAAATGAAAGGGCTCTGAATTAGTAATGGCTGGCTCCTACCTGAAGGTGCAGGAACTTCAACCACATTTTGGCTATCTTTATAGTAGTTAGGAATTCTGAAGGTCCAAAGTGCACATCCAATCTCCTGCCTAAAGGCATATAAGGATTGAATGCACTGCGATCACCCAGAACTTGATTTTCCTTACATTAATGTTTAGACTGCTTACATCAAGGATTGGCCTAAGGTCCTTTGTCTTTTTGAGGACTAAAAAGAATCTGGAAATAACTCTAGACCATTTACGGTCTTTTGGGACCTGTTCAATAGCCCTTTTTGGAAGAAGGTTAACAGACTCCATTTTAGCTGCCTGCTTCTGTTGAGCTGGGGCATTTGAAATAGGAAGGATGGTGCCCAGGCAGCAATTGTGAAAGGGATTGGATAGAGCCCCTGGAAATGATTTCACTGAGTCATCTGTTCTGCAGGATGGCCTGCCACACTGTTAGATGGAGGAATATCTGACCCCTGACTGCCAATTGAGGTGAACAGTTGGGCAAGTTCTCAGAGGTGCTGTGGCTGACTCTTGGAAGTGGGCTATCCCTGGTTTTGTGGTTTGTATCTGCCTATACAGGGAGACATTTGCTGTAGAAGCTCCTGTGGCCTGCTGTAATTTCTATTGGAGCATTGCTCAAGGGGGAAATGCTAGGACTTACAAAACAAAAAGTTATGTAATCACCATAACATTCCATTTGTATTGTCCGTTTTCACTCTTCCTCAACTGTTGGGACTGAAGGGTTCAGATCCAATCCTTGGATCTGACTCAGTTGCTTTGTCTAGATTTTAAACACGGAAACTCTTGAGCTCCTCCCTTTACCCATAGCTCAGTGGTTACTTTAGATACCTCACTCCTAGTTTGTTGCCCACAGACCTACAGAGTAGTGCAGAATAAGGAAATAACAGAATATGGGGCTCAAACAAGGGAACAACAGTTCTTCTAACATCTTTCAATCTCTCCAAGGTTAGAGCAAAGGAGGGGATTGGTGGGAGGGGAAGTTGAGGAAGAATGAAAATGGACAGCAAATAAGGAATGTTAAGGTGAGTACATTATTTTTTAATCTGATGTTGTCATTCCAACTCTTTCATTAACTGTTGGGACAGAGGCCCCAGCTACCTAAATCCCAGGAAGACTCTAAGGAAGGATATTCCTGAGCATGGCTGAGCCAAATGCTACTCTACCCCTTGAGAACAGATCTAATTTGTAATGAGCAATAAAGGTGTGAGGGTGAGCCCAAGCTGCAGCTGCACAAATATCATCCAAAGGAGTTCTAAACAAAAAGGCTGAAGAAGTTGCCATAGAGCTGGTGGAATGGGGTTTTGGTAAAGACAAATCCCCTTTTTCATAAACAAAAGTAATACAATCAGTTAACCATTTGGCTAAAGTTACATTAGAAACTGGTTTGCCTGATTTTGATTCAGAAAACGAAACAAACAATTGTTCAGATTTCCTCAGTTCTTTGGTTCTGTGAAGGTAAAAATGTAACTGTCTATGAATATCCAACAGATGTAACATATATTCTCCTTTAAGAAATTTGGAAAAAAGACTGGAAGGTTGATAACCTGATTAATAATGGAGTCTGACACCACTTAGATAGAAGGGAAGGATTGGTCTGTAAAGATACCCTATCCTTGTGAAAAATCGAATAAAGAGGTAGAAGTAATAGCAACTAAGAAAACAGTTTTCCAGGTCAAAAATTTGTGTTCACATTTAGCAGATGGTTCACAGGGGTGTTGGATTAAGGGCTATAAAACAATACTTAAATCCCAAGGGGGTGTAAGATCCTTTAAAGGAGGTCTACGTAGATATGCTCCTCTGAGAAAGGCTTTGCAAGGCTTGGAGGAAGCTAAGGTAGAGTTATTTACTTCCATATGAAAGTTGCAAATGGCTGCTAATTGTACTCTGACAGATGAGGGAGTCAGCTACTTAATTGAAATCTGTAGCTAAAAAGTCAAGAACCTTAGAAATTGGTGATAAAAAGGGGTCTAAATTCTTTTTATGTGGTCAACAAACAAATCTTTTCCATCTACATTCATAATTTTTTCTGGTCAAAGCTTTGCGGGATCATAAAATAATGTGATGGACATGGGAGGGGAGCCTGGGCTGTCTAGCAAAAGAAACCATGTGGTCAACTTGATGCCTACAATTTCTGGATAAGTCGTGTGCTGGGTGAGACAGTAGGTCTGGAGTTGGATCCAGAATTCAGGGCAGATGTAGAAGATGAGGCCAAAAGAAGGGAAACCAGATCTGTCAAGGCCAGTAAGGTTCAATGAGGATAACTGTGCTCTTCAACTAAGATGCTTTCTGGAGAAATTTGGGGATAAGGGGAATTGTGAGGTAAGCATACAGGAAACCAGAGGGCCAAGCATGAAGTACATGCCTCATGGGGACTCCCCCGCTGCAGGGATCAGAAAAAAGAACTTGCTGCACTTCTTGTTGAAGGGATATGCAAAGAAATTGCAGCACGATTAGCCCCATTGACAGAAACTCCACTTTGCCACTTTCATGTTGACAGACAACTCATGAGGCATTAGAACAGACCTGTTTAACTTGTCTGCAATCACGATGGACTTCCCCGGAATGTACATTGCTATGAAAACGCTATTAGATGAGATTGCCCACTGCCATACTATCATAGCTTCTCGACAAAGGGGGTAAAATCTGTTGCCCATTGTTGGTTGATATACCACACCACTAACATATTGTCCATCTGAGTCACATTTGGGAAAGAGTCTTGGAAGGTCTTGGAAGGTTTGCAATGCTAGGAGGACAGCACTCATCTCCAGCCCATTGATATGCATGTTGGCCTCTTCAGGAAACTATGTGCCTTGGACCGTCTTTCCCAAGAAGTGCCCCCCACCTGATTTGAGAGACGTCCAGGGCCACTGTGGTCTTGGGTTGAGGGAAAACAAAGGGATGGCCTTCTTTCTATTGGTTTGACTGGATCCACCATAGAATGCAGTTCTTGCAAGCTTGCATTATTTTTACTTGACTGGATAAAGACTGACGGAGAATAAACCATTGAGTTGCGAGGGTCCATTGAAGGATCCTCACATGGTACTTTGCCAGTGGTACAAGAGCGACTGCCTCTGACATGGATCCCAATGCTTGGAGTATCAGAAGAGCTGAAAGAGAAGAGCTTTGAATAATCTTTTTGACTTGGGACTGAATTGTTTGAATTTGGGACAGAGGGAAAGAAGCTATTTGGGTGACCGTGTTGAACAGAGAACAGATGAATTCCACAGTTTGAATAGGACTGAGCAGAGATTTGTTGTAACTGACAGAAATCCCCACATGACAGCATAACTGGAGTTGCATAGTCTTGTGCTTGAATTAGTTAATGTCTGATTGGAGCAATTAGGAGCCAAATGTCCAGATACGGAAACACTCAGAATCCATGCTGTCTCAAGTGAGCTGCAATTACTGCCATACACTTGATAAATACCCTGGGGGCTGTAGTGAGACCAAAGAGCAGTGCTCTGAATTGGAAATGGCTGGCTCTAGCCGGAAGCATAGATATCTTCTGGATCGTCTGTTCATTTTGATGTGATAGTACATATCCTAAAGATTTATCAAGCACATCCAGTTGTATTTGTGCAGATATGGTAGAATGGACTGAACCATGACCATCCGGGACTTTGTATGCTGAACCAATCAATTTAGTTTGCTGAGATCCAAAACTGATCTCCAGTCCCTTGTCTTTTTTGGCACTAAAAAAAATCCTGAATAAGTTTCAGACTGTTTCTGGTCTGAGGGAACCTCTTAGATTAGTTTTTTTTAACACCTTGTTTATTTCTAGTTTGCTGCTTCCCTCTGAGTGGATGGAATGTTGGGAAATTTGCTCGATACTAGCAGGGGTGGATGGGAAAATGGTATTATATAACCTCTGGATATTAACCCCCGCACCCATGAATCTTTTGTAATTTCTAGCCAGGCTGTCCGGTGCAGGGATAGGCAACCCTTGACTACCTCCAGAGATGGACAGTCAGGCCTCCTTTCAGGAGCGCTAATAGGATCTGCCAGAGAAGGTATCACTAGATCATGAATTATGCAGACCACCTCTGCCATGGGGACTGCATCTTCCATTTGAGTTCTGCACATCTGCCTCTGGGGGAACTATCTTCATGTTGATCTTGGAAGGGACCCTGGGATTTTTTGAACCACATTTTCCATCCACCCCCATTGGTTCCTAGAAAAGGTCTGTTGAGGGGTCGAAAAACATACACCCACAGCAGACATGGTTTTCCCTTCCTGCTCACACCTGGAGTGCATGTCTTTTACTTTGGGGCCAAAAAAAGAAGGTTCTGTCAAAGACAGCATTAATGAAAGAATACTTGAAGGGTTCTGCAAAGTCGCATAAACGGATCCAGGCATGTCTTCTGATGGAAATGTCTCAACCCGCTGCTCTTGAGGTACCTTCAGCTGTGTGGTAGGTAAGCCTCAAGGACAAGTTTGAAATAAACTGAAGGGTAGTCATCTGCAAGGAAATAGTGCTCTCTATCTCGAATGTGGTCCCAGAGAACGATTTGGAAAGTTCTTTAATCAAATCCCTCAGAAGTCTTGTAAAATGTGCCAAATAATTCAGTGACCTAAGGGCAAAGGTCACTGAAGCATAAACATGCTTCCCAAACCTGTCCATATCCCTAAACTCTCTGTTGGGGGGGGGGTGGACAGAAGAACCTTGCTCTATCACTTCCTTCTTAGTGGCTACTGCTATGACCATGGCATCAGCGAGTATTCATTTACTCCAATGTGTTCTATTCTTAGATCGCACTAGGTCTCTTAGGGATATGCTCAATAGTATAACAGGGCTGAAGTCAGTTGAGAGCTGTAGTAGCCAAAAAGAATTTAATAAGACAAAGTATAAAAATGAGTTGCGCACTTTCATCCGTGACAATAAGAATTTCATCAGAACTGACCACATCATACAAATGCTCATTTAAATACAAAATAAATTAATGATACAGCCAATGAACACTAAGCAGGTTAAAACTGGTTAAAAATATTTTTCCTTTCTTAAAGGCACATGCCATAATTAATCATACTGATGGGGATACAAGAAATATATAAATTAATCTAAGTTCTTTTTAAAACAACATAAATAAATACTAAATACTAAAACTTTATAAGTAGTTTGGTAGTGCTAAAAACAGTACTCAATAACACAGCAAGGTAATCACTCAACACTGGACTACAGTTTATCTGCCCTTAATTTTAATAAACAAGTTATAGAGGTGGCATCATTTAAACCTATTTTTGCGCTTGTATTCAAGCCCACCTGCCATAACAATTCTCTATACTCTGTTCCCAAGGACTCTAGTATTTTTTACTACCTGTTCTAGAACAACAAAATAACGTTTTTATTTTCTTTGCATACCGTGCTGTGCCTATACAAGGCATTTGTCTTATGTCATTCTTATATTCATAAAGCCTTTTGTGTAGGGTCTATATTACGAAAGTGAAAAACCCTATGCGTGAATACCAAAACATCGACCCCTAAACCGCGAACCGCGAAATCCCGAATGCACTAAACAGTGAAAAAAAAATCGAACTGTCATAGTCGGCCAACCCCACCACTACTTATATACTACCTACCCAAATAAAATAAATAAACCACATACATACACTAACCAAACCCTGCTTCTAACCTAAAGTAAAGCACAAAACCCTACTTCTAACCTGACACTAAACCCCACATACACAACTAACTATGCACTTTCCTTAACCCCTCCCTAACCCTAAGGTCCATAACTACCGTACACGTCCCCTACAGACATACACCCAAACAAAACAAATAATCCACATACATACATTTAACAAAACCCCTCCTCCAACACTACTAAACCCCATATACAAAACTATCTATGCACTATCCTTAACCCATCCCTAACCCTAAGGTCCGTAACTACCGCACACTTCCCCTACGAAAATATACACAAACAAAATAAATAAACTACATACGTACATTTAACAAAACCCTACCTCTAACCCTACACTAAATCTAACATACATTACTTATCTAAGCACTTACCTTAACCCGCACCCTATCCTAGACTCAGTAACTATCCAACACTTACCTTATGCAGCTAATCCACAGATGAGCCAACCATGGAAATTCGATATTTCTATTTTCGAGGTTTCCGACTTTCGCTCTAAGTCCACTTCGTGCTATACAGTTCAATGTTTACGTATTTGTGTAAATGTCTTTTCATGATATAGACCCTTTTGTGTAGTGGGTATTCAGCTTTACCAATATAAAATGAGAAACAGAAGTCACAAAATGCTAAATATACAACTCCTATACTTTTACAGTTGAACCTCTGTGTGAATCTGAATGTGTGATGATTAAAACTTGATTAAACCACCCCCCTCTAAAATGCACTCATACTGTCTACACATTCCGCACTTGTACATATTGTACCTTTCTTTGTGTCGATTTGTATTGTCTGGAGTGTTTACACCTGCTCTTTCAAAATTTTCCTTCAAGTTGTTACACACTGTAAAGGCAAATATAGGTTGCCTTCCCACCTTCTCTATTAAATCAGCACCACTCTCTAGCACTTTCCAGTTGTTCTTAATAACACTTTGGATGGCCTTATTTTCTATGCCATACCTAAGCACAATGCTATTCTCAAAGGGCACCATCTAAACACTGGTTCTATCCTTGACATTATTTTCCACCCTGGCTTCATTGTTGGCAATAAGGAGTCCCTTACCTAACAGGGGGAAGAATCTAGAATTTCTCCCTCGCTGGACTTTTCTATGCTTAGAATCCATCAACGCTTCTGGTTACCTCCTCTCACAAAGCATGTGCCTTAGGAAGCTGATTTCCTTCTCAAAATCCATGTCATCCAATATGATCCTGGTTAAACGTCCCATTTGCCCTTTCACTAGGCTTTTGTTAAAATGAATGGCAGCTGTTAGTGTAAATAATTATTAGAGAAGGTGTGCTTTCTACATGTATTGGATTTAAAAATCCCCAAATCAAAATCTTTACTTAAAGTCATATCTAAAAAATTAATGTGTGTTACAGAAAAGAAGTGTGAATTTACGAAAAGTGGTGGAACTATTAATATAGCCAATAAATTGACTAATGGAGTGTTCATTTCTCTTCTAAATTAGGAAGATACAGCCCAAAAACCTTAAATAGGTGACAATATACTCTTTATATGGGAACGACATAACATACTTAGTGTCCGAAGAGCACAGGACTATGCTTGTATAAAGTGAGGTGGAAGATGCTCCCACGGCCACACCAACTGTCGGAAATATTCTCCTTCAAAGAATATGAAGTTGTTGTTCAGAATGATGTCCATAAATTCACATATCATGTTTACTGTATCATTACACAGATTACTATTGGTACAAAGAAACTCCCTAAACCATTCACATCCTCTATCGTTAGGGATGCATGAAAATAAATCCGTACCATCTAGGGTTACTAAGAACCATTCAAGGTGAAAATACTCTTTTTGTACATTTCCCAAAAAATCCCAGGAATCCCTGAGAATATGTCTGAACTGGGACCTCAGTTCCTTTATAATTTTGTCTATAAATATGGCCAAGGAGTGCGTCTTAGATCCACCAGCATCCACAACAGGCCTAAGGGGGGGGGTGATCTTGTGTACCTTTGGTATCCCAGAAATGTTGGGTACAATAAGATGTTCAACTTTTAAAAACTTGTACACATCTTTGTTGATCAACCCATCCATTAATAGTCATGCAAATACACATCAATTCTTCCACAAGCTGCTTGGATTTAATTCATGGACATTCTAGTGTATTGTAACTCGTTATTCAGATGTGTGAACATTTTGCTAGCATAGTCAATTATTTCCATAATTACAATTTCCCCTCCCTTATCTAGCTTCATAACAATGATAGTCTTGTAACCCACTATTTCCTGCATGAGAGCTATCTCCTCAGTGGTCAAGTTGGCTCTCCATTTGTATTTGTTACAGGAGTACCATTTACAGACATCTTTAGCACACACATTTGCAAATATGCTGACAGTGGAATGTAAGGGAGGGTGGAAAGTACTTTTATGGGTAAAGAGGTCCAGTGTCACTCAAGGAAAAATTAATCTCTGTTTGGAAACATAGCTTCAAAATTAAGTTTTCTCACATAGAGCTTTAAATCAAGTAGAACTTCTCCCATGTCCAACCTCTGAGTGGAACACAAAGACAACTGTAGACCGGACACTCGGCAGCCAAATGCTATATGCCCAACCTGAATACAAAAAACATGAACGAGCCAGAAATAGTTTTAGTTAGCGCTTTTGTTTCATGAAATATTAAACTTCTTCAGACATTATACTAATTACATCACTTCCTTAAATACGACATAAAATCATCTCATTAGTTAAAACAGTTCATTAAGACAATACTTTCATTCTTAATTTAAAACATTCCACCACTTATAAAAATGTAAGGCTCCATCTCTGCCACCATTCTAAATAAACAACATATGTATTATGCAACTATACAAAAAATAATAAAGTAAAAATACTACATATAATTTATATTCTAATCATTACATATGTTATACTAATTCATACAGTTGCCCTCTAAAACCTTATTACTAGGTTATTGTATACTAAACTCATAATATTTATATATTCAACCTTATAACTTCTTTCTCTGCAAGGCTTTCAACTTCAATACTGCTGAAATTGAAGTACGTTCACTTATGCCTGGCTAAAAATATATATATATATATATATATATATATATATATATATATATAGCTCAAACAATGCCTTATCTAAACACATTATAGAGCATCAGAGTCATAAGTTTTACTTTATGATAATTGACCACGTAGTTGTAGATGTCAAGAAGCCATAGGGAATGTTAGAATTAAAATGGCAACTTCAGTTGCAAGAAGATTCATGGCCAGGTCTTATTGAAATGTCTTAACCAATCAGGTGACTTTATGTTGTATTTAAGGAAGTGATGTGATTAATATAATGTCTGAAGAAGTTTAATATTTGATTAAGTAAAACTATTTCTGGCTCGTACATGTTTTTTGTATTCAGGTTGGGCATATAGTATTTGGCTGCCGAGTGTCCGGTCTACAGTTGTCTTTGTGTTTTATACAGTTTGTTTGCTCAGTATTTCCAACATCTGGGTGGGTACAAAAGTAAACCCTTTCCCAAACAACAAAAAATACCTCTCATCCATATTGAGTTCACTGTAATTAAAAATCTTGAACCTCCTTGAGACCTGGACCACAATGCCATGTTCCTTACTTACTTCAAACCCACCTCTATCACTCGGGGAAAGTTGTGTAAAACCTCACCATAACCTTAGATGTCCTTCTCTTCTATGCTGCAGTATTCTTTATGTATGGGTATACCCTGCCCCAAGTGATCAGACGTCCAGCCAGCATACAACAGCTTTCAGCTAGTGCAAGTACGTGGGACGTCACATACATGGCTTGTCGAACGTCAGCCATAAAACAACATCCACACGTACAATCCTCAGAACTGAAATGCCCCAGAAGGAACACCAGTGTAAGGAAAAAGGAAAATAATCTGCCAACCAAGGAAACAGCAAGATATAGGAGGAAGGAGGGAGGGATAGAGTACTGCAACACAGAAGAGAAGGACATTTAAGGCTATGGTAAGATCTTACACAATTATTCTATGTCGTTCTACTCTAATGTTGTATTATTCTTTATATATGGATGAGTACCAAAGCTTAGGAGGAAATTGGGAGGAGGAAGGAATAGAGGAACTTTCTACAAAACCATGGAGAATGACTCTAGCAAATCCAGCTCTAGATTTACAAATACTACCCAGCTTGTAATTCTTGGTGAAAGTATGAACAGAAGACCAAGTGGCAGCTTCTAAAATGGTGTTAGTATCCAAGCCCTTAAAGAAAGCACCAGAGCATGCAACAGACCTAGTGGAGTGAGCCTTTACAGGAGCAGGAAGGGTCTGCTGCAGTATTCCACATGTGGGCAATTGCCAAAACTCACTGTGAATTGGGTGGTGGTCTGGAAGAAGTTTCTAGGAATCCATGAAGCATAGCCCTGGCAAACCCCGCCCTGGCCCTAGAGATATGGTCCAGCTAGTAATGCTTGGTGAAAGTGTGCACTGAGGACCAAGTAGCTTATTCAAGGATTGTGTTGGTGTCTAGCCCCTTAAAGAAGGCTCCAGAAGAGGCCATTGCTCTGGTGGAGTGGGCTTTAATATTGCCCTGCAAGGTTTTCCCATGGTACAAGTAACATAAGGAAATGGCCCTGAAGATCTAGGCCAAAATGGTCTGTTTGGTCACTGCTTTCTCCAGGGCTCTGAGCTGGAAGGAGACAAGCAGTTGGTCAGACTTTCTAATGGACTTGGTATTATGTAGATAAAACTTAAACTGTCTGTGGACATCTAGAGAATGAAGCACTCTCTCACTATCCCCCTGCGGATTGGGGAAAAAGGTGGGCAGGTGTATGGCCTGGTTCAAAGACAGGTCATTCACTACCTTGGGTGAGAAGGATGGGTTAGTCCCGAGAGTAACCCTGTCAAGGTGGAAGACTAGAAAAGGTGGTGTAGTCATTAGAGCTTGTAGCTCTGAGATCCTCCTGGCTGAGTTCAGCGCCACCAATAAAACAGTTTTCCATGTGCTACATTCTAGGGAGGCTTTGTCTGCTGGCTCAAAAAGAGCTAGGGTGAGTTTTTCTAGTACATAGTTAAGGTCCCATGGAGGAAGGGACTGTTTCCTGGGAGGTCTCAGTTGAAGTACCCCTTTGAGGAAGAGTTTGGTAGAAAGTCTGGATGCTAGGGGTACATCCAGAGGGAGAAAGGTAGAGATTGCAGACAAATGTGCATTTAAAGAAGAGTAGGCCAGACCTGTCTGCAACAGTTCACACAGATAAGACAAGATAAGAGGGATGTCGCTTGCAAGTGGGTCCAACTGTCTTTTGTGACACCATATGAAAACCTTTTCCACTTTGAGAGGTAAGATTTTCTTGTGTTAGGTTTCCTGGCCTCCTGCAGGACATTGAGCACTTCTTTGCTATACAAGTGTCTAAAGGGGATCATAATCCTATCAACCACAGGGTGAGGTGCAGAGACTGTCACTGTGGGTGTATCTGTGTTCCCTTGTACTGTGTGATGAGGTCCACTGAAGAGGGTATCTTATGGTGATTGCCCTTGGACAAATGAAGGAGAAGGGGGAACCAGTGCTGTCTTGGCCAGTAGGGAGTCACCAGCAAGATTTTTGGTGTGTCCTGCTGAATTTTCAGCAGCATCTTTTGAATCAAAGGGAAGGGGGGAAGTATACAGAAATTTCCCCTTCCAAGAAATACAGAAGGCATCTGTTGCCAGTGCCTTGGGTCTGGTGCCCTGGTGCAGAAGCCAGGAAGTTGTCTGTCGATGGAGGAGTCAAACAGGTCTGTTTGTGTACCCCATCAGTGGACCAAATCCAGGAAGACATCTCGGTGAAGCATCCATTCGTGGTTCTTTGAAA
This sequence comes from Protopterus annectens, assembly GCF_019279795.1. Taxonomy (NCBI): domain Eukaryota; kingdom Metazoa; phylum Chordata; order Ceratodontiformes; family Protopteridae; genus Protopterus; species Protopterus annectens. Next base: position 1,326,591,765 of record NC_056728.1, read on the forward strand.
TGGTCCTGCTGAGATAATCTGCCTGGGAGTTGTGAAGGGAGGAGATGTAAACTGCCTGTAGGGTAATCCCCTGTGAGGTGGCCAGTTCCCACACCAGCTGAGCTAGTCTGCAAAGGAGGTAGGATTTGGTCTCTCCCTGTTTGTTGAGATACCACAGGACAGTGGTATTGTCCGTGAATATCTTGACAGGGCCTTGCTGGAGGTAGGATAGGAAGGCTTGTAGAGCCAGGAAGATTGCCCTCATCTCTCTGACATTGATGTGCTCTAGTTTGTGTGTGTTTGGCCACAAACCCTGCACCTGTCTTTGGCCTAGTGTTGCTCCACAGCCCAGATCTAAAGTGTCTGTATGCATGATCTGAGTGGGTGGGGGTGGTTGGAGAGGAAGTCCTGGGTTCTTGGCCACCTGTCCCAGCCACCAATGAATTTCCTGTTTCAAGCAGGGAAGAAGTGGTACCCTAAATTACTGGGGATGGGAAAGCTGTGTCCAGACCGACCATACCACTGTAGTTTCCTCATGTGCAGTCTTGCTAGGGGGAGCATGGGTACAGTGGCTAACATGTAACCCAGAAGTCTCAGGTACTGGCTTGCTGTCAGTTCTGATGCTTGGAGGACACCACCTTGTCTGGTGTCAGGAAGGCCTTCATGAGGTCTGTGCAAATCCTGCACCCCAGGAAAACAATGTCCTGTGTGGGCTCCAGATGAGATTTTGGGAAATTTATTTGAAATCCTAGAGACTGCAAGAGGGACAGAAGAACCTGAGTGTGAAGGAGGGTCTTCTGATTGTCTGTACCAGTTGCAGGAAGAGCATCTGACTGGTAGGTAGCTGTGGAGGGCCCAATCTTACTGGGGGGGGGGGTGATCCATGTCATGAAGCAACCACTCTGGATGATGGAAAGAGCCCATTTGTCTGAGGTAATGTGGGACCATACAGGGAGACAGTGACAAAGATGGGCAGACAGGGGTTGGAGGGTAGGAGGAGTAGGTAATGAGGTTGGCAGGTAGTCAGACACTACCTGCCCTATCTTGAAAGGGAGGCCTCTGGCTGGTGGCTGGAGAAGCTCCAGCTGGAGGGGCCTGCTTTCTAGGAGGTCTCCTGGGCCTGGAGGAAGCCTTAGGAAGAGAAGGTTTTCTAATGAATTGCATTTTGGCAACTATGAAACTTACGGATGGGCAAAACTAGCAAGTGTTTTAGGTCTTGCATTTCTTTGATTTTTTTGCTGTAGAGCCTTGAAGAGGTCTGCTACTTTGGTGCCAAACAAGGCAGAATGATCTAGAGGAGCATCAAGTCAGTTTAGTCCTGAAGTCATCAGGGAGGGGCTGCAGACATAGTCAAGAGTATCTCCTTAAAGCAGAAGCTGATGCAGCTGACCTAGCTGAGGCTTCAGCTGCAACATAGCTGCACCTTATGGAGTGTCTATTCACCTGAGAGGTGAGAGCTAGCAGGGAGGGCAGAGATGCTTTGGCTGCACAGTGCGGGATGTCAGCCAATTCCTTTGTGGCCTTATCCAGCAAGGCTAAGGAGTCTGTGACTCTGGTAATTTGTGGCCCTGAAAGACAGGGTGGCTGAAGTGTAGATTTTCTTCCCAAGACGTTCCATTGTCTTGCTGTCCTTGTCAGCTGGAAGGATGGCTGTAGTAGGAAGAAGCTTGGAAGCCATATCAGTGGAACTGGAGATAGTGGCAGGGTCAGATGGAGGCCACTTAAGGAGAAATTTTTCTGATTCTGGGACCTAGTACAGTCTGTCAGCCCTGCGTGGGACTGGAGATTGGGAGTCAGGGTTAAGGTATGCTGAGGAAAAAGCATCCAGAAAAGCCGGCAGAATAGGAGGGATAGAAGGAGGACTGGGAGAGTCCATCTGTATGAGGTCAGAGGACCTCTTCTGCACCTCAGTCATGTCAGTGGATTCCCATTTAAAGTGATCTTTCATTTTGTAGATAGTTTCCCCAAAGTTAAAATCCTCAACTGGGGAGTCAGGCTCAATGGACTCTTCCTCTGGTGATCCATACCCCAAGGGAGAGGAGATCTGTGAGGAATAGGAGAGGAGAGTCCTCTGAGGAGTCCGAAAGTTGTTCTTCTTTATCCCTCCTTACAGTATTTGAGGTTTGGGGCCTAGGATTTTAGAGAGGAGGGACAATGCTAGGGCTTTCTGTTGTAGAAGGACGTATGGCCATGAAGGCATTGACTAGTCTCTGACTGAAAGCTTGCTAATCAGGCATGCTTTCAGGTGGTGGAGAGAGATGCTTTGTCTTTTGTTTCTTCTTGAGAGGCCTAGCTGACATCTGGCTAGGAGAAGGCCTTGTGTTAGATGAAAGGATGGGATCGGCGGAATCCAACGGGCCCACAGAGAGCGCTGGTTCCCTCCTGGAGTCTGAGGCAGATGCCAGTAAAACCTCTATGACATGCCATCCACTCGGGATTATGTGGCTTCCTCATAGGTACCCGCTTTATCTTGTCTGGTGGAAGCTGATTCCTCTGCCAGACCGATGTCGGCCACAGGCTGAGGTACGGGCAGTAGAGGCACAGCAGAAGAGCTAGGCCGCAAGGCCTTGGCCCTCTTCTTAGGTGGTTCTGATGGGGCATCGGATGTGCCTTCTATCCCTAACGCAAGTTGCTTTAACCACTGGTTCTCTAGATAAAGGTTCAGAGCATGCAAATGGCGATGTAAGGTCTTAGGGATGAACGCCTGACAAATAGGGCAGTTCTTGTGGTCGTGTTCCTTACCCAAACAAAAAAGGCACTGATCATGGATGTTTTTGTGGGGGATCTGCCAGCCACACTTCACTTGCCCCTTCCGGATGACATGAACAGACTATAGATAAAAACAGGAGTGAAAGGTTCCCCAACGGAGTACTTACCTGATTATTTGTAATCCGATTTCAGCAAGTAGCAGGAACACCTGGCGTATGACTGGTGGCTGAATAGTTCTGGGGGCTGGTGCGTGCAGACGTCACTTTTATGGCCCACATTCCTGCAGCCACATCAGACGCCCAACGCACCTTAAGGGACTGAAAAACTTTGGAATACTGGCCAGATGTACGCGAAAGGAAGAAGGGTAAACCTACATGTAGAATACTGCAACAATGGAATAGAAGGACATCTTCTAGTATTGGGTTTTATGGTTTCCTGCAATACCCTAAGCACTTCTTCAGAAAAAAAGGTGTCTGAAAGGAACAAAAAGTTTATCACCCACAGAGTCAAATGTAAAGTTGACAGATGTGGATGAAGTAGGGATCGCTTGTCCTGTGTGATAAGGTCCACTCTGTGAGGTAAATTGTGATGACAGCCCTTGGCTGAATGCAGAAGAAGATGGAACCTATGCTCTCTTGGCCAAAAGGACATTCCCAGCAAGATTTTTGGTTTGTCCTGCTGAATCTTGAACAGAACATTTTGAATGAGAGGAAACCAGGGGAATGCATAAAGAAACATCCCCTTCCATGAGAAAGACAGGGCGTCCACCTTCCAAACCAGGGGATCTGGGACTCTGGCACAAAAAAAAAGTTTTCTGTTCAGAGGGAGGAGTAACCCCACTGATGGACCAAGTCCAGAAACACATCCCTGTGAAGTATCCATTCATGGACTTGAGTCATGCTTAGACTGTCTGCCACAAAACTTTAAGTGGATGAAATGTAAACTGCTTGAAGAGTCACCTTGTACTGAACTGCCAAATTCCAAGTCATCAGGACCAACCTGCAAGAAAGATATGACTTTGTCCCCCCCTGCTTGTTTACATACCAGAGGACAGTGGTGTTGTCCGCAAACACTTTCAGAGGTTCTGGATGAAACAGAGGATGGAAAGCCTGTAGAGCCAGAAAGAGAGCCCTCATTTCATTATACTGATATGCTCCTTCCTTTGAGAAGGAGACTAGAGACCTTGCACATTTGTTGATGCAAAAGTTGCTCCCAGCCTGTCTCTTGAGTCATCTGTGTGGCTGAACCTGATGAAGAGGGAGCACACAGATTCAGAGAAAATTTATGACTCCACCAAAATAGCTCTGATTTCAGGGATGGGAGAAGAGGAAGTACAAACTCCAGAGGATGATCATGCTGCATCCAAACAGATTTTAGGTACCACTGAAATTTCCTCATGTGAAGTTTTGCCAATGGCACAATAGGTATTGTGGATGCCATAAACCCCAGTGGTTTCAGAAAGTCCCTGGCATTTAGAGATGGAAGAGACAGCAGACTGCGGAAGAAGGAGGTTTGAGACATAATATTTTCTGGTGGAAGGAAAGTCATCATAAGATCTGTTCTTAGCCTGCACCCTAGGAAAATGTGATCCTGAGAAGGGGAAAGAAATGATTTTTTGAAATTTATTGTGAATCCCAACCTTTGCAGCAGAGATAGCAAACTGCAGGTTTTCACCCAACTGTGCTGGAAGAGGATCCAGTAAAAGGAGAACATCCAGGTATGGATATACCTGAATACCTCTGACCCTGCAATAAGCAACCACAAGGACCAAACATTTTGTGAATACCCTGAGCAGTAGACTTGAGGCAGTAGACAGACCAAAGGGCAAGGCAGACAAATGAAAGTGTAAAGAAGCTGCAGAGAAACATAAAAATTTCCTGTAAAGAAGATTGATAGCAATATGAAGGTAGGCATCCTTGATGTCCTGAGAGGCCATGTAGGCCTGAGGAGGAATTAAAGGAAATAAAATCTGTAAGGACAATATGCAAAAAGTTGGAACGTTCAGAAAATTGTTTATATGGGAAAGATCCAGAATGGGCCTCCAAGGACCATCCTATCTGGGAACAAGAAACATTCTTGAGTAAACTCCCCTTCCCCTCTGGTCTAAAGGGACGGGTTGAATTGAACCCTGAGCAACAGATTCTTTTAGAATTTGTGGAAACAAATCCAACTGATTTGAAGGAGGATGAGGAATGCCCCTGAAAGGAGGAAGTTTTTTTCATATCATGAAATATCCATGCTGGATAATAGAGAGAACCCAGGAAACGAGTTATAATTGCCCAAGCTGGAAGAGAGAGGGATAGACAAAGAGAAAGAGGAGTAAGATTTGGGAGTGGTTGGTAGTCACAGACTACCTGGCCTATCTGGAAAAAGCTGCTGAGAAGTGGAACCTGAATGAGTAGTCTTAGGCTGAGGTCATCTTCTAAGAGACTTCTTAATTCTGAAAGAAGAGGAAGAGGATGACAGACATGTCTGTTTTCTAACAAAGGGGGTCTTAGAGGGAAAATTTATATGGAATATAGGGAAAGGCAACACATAAATGTGTTTCAAGTCCTGAAGTTCTTTTCCCTTTTCTTGTAAAAACTTAAATAAATCTGCAGCTGCAGTACCAAATGGAGCATTGTTATCCAGAGGAGCATCCATCAGTTATGATGTCATCTGGCAGCGGTGGAAGCCTCAACCAAGAATACTTTCTAAGGACAGAACCAGAAGCAGCTGCTCTAGAAGATACTTCTGCTGTATTATAACTGCATTTGACTGAGTGTCTAGCCACTTGAGAGGAAGCTCCTAAAAGAGACATAACCTGATTTTTAATGTCAGAATCCGGAAGCTCTGAAAGAGCTTGAGAAGCCTGAGAAAAAAGAGGCAAGGAATACCTAGACATGTGTGCTCGACAGTTGAAGGCTAAGAAAGCTAAAGTAGCAGCAGTGTAAACTTTCTTCCCAAGTCTTTCCATTATCTTGCTCTCCTTATCTGAAGGAAGAAGCTTAGAAGACAGTAACAACCTAAAGGATTTGTCAAATGCAATGGATACCACAGCTAGATCAGTTGGACATTTGTAAAGGAATCCACAATCATCAAACACATTATAAAATCTGTCTGTCCTTTTAGGAGCAGAAGCCTGTGAATCCAGGGCCTTAAGAAGCAGAACAGAAAGCATCCAAAAACGCTGGCAATACAGGTGGCACAGCAGAAGGAGAAGGAGATTCCATCTGTAAAAGGTCATAATACCTTTTCTGCACCTCAGAAACCTGAGAGCAGTCCCATTTAAAGAATTCTCTCATCTTATTAATAGTCTCTCAAAAGATATCCTTTCCACTGGAAAATCAGCACCACTAGATTCTTCCTCAGGGGAAGCATATTCTAAAGGGGATGTAATTTGAGTTGAGTATGCCAAGGACTCCTCATCAAATGAAGACTCATCCTCTGACAACTCCTGTTCTCTAATACTCCTAACAGGAAGAAGTAAAAGAGGGAACAGAAACAGCAGTAGAGCCATTAAAGCCTAAATCAATTCCTGTGAAAAAGTAACCCAGTCAGACTGAGGTGAAGTATGGGTTGGAGGATGCTTTGTTTTCTGTTTTTTTCTTAACATGCACCTTGGCTTGATGGCAAGTAGAAGGACCCAACATAGGTCTGCCTTCAAGGACCAACACCATGACCTCTTCCCTAAGTCCATGGACCCTTCCAACACAACAAACTGTATTTCCCCTTGTCCATCTGAAATAGATGATTGCACGGCCTCTGAGGATGTGCCTAGATCAGATTCTCTAATGGCCTCTGAAGTGGAAGAACCACAATCAACCTCCAAACATACTTCAGGGTTTTCACTAACCTCAAGAGAAATGTCGGGGGAAAGAGGCGCAGCAGAAGAGGATTCAGGCCTAGGCTTACTGACCTTCCTCTTCAAAGTTGGCTTGGCTGAAGGACCCACAGAACCCTCCATGACATCCTTAGCTAATCTTTTCAAACGCTGGTTCTCTAAGTATAAGCTCAAAGCTGAAAGATGGCTTCACAAGGTTTTTGGGACAAAGGCCTGACAAATAGCACAGGAGCAGTGGTCATGGTTAGGGCCTAGACAAAACAGACAAAGATTGTGGCTGTCCTTATGTGGAATTTGCCTTCCACACTTACACTTGCCCTTCCTGGATGAAGTAAACAAAAAAGGTAGTAGCAATAAAAAAATGAAACCCCAAGAGGGCACTTATCTGGAAGCAGCAAACAGAAACAAGCAGCAGACTGACATATGAGTCAAGCATCCCAAATGGTGGCAGAGGAGTTCTTAGGATTGTACGTGCAGTCGTTCTTTTATGGCTGACGTTCGACAAGCCATGCATGTGACATCCCATGTACCTGCAATAGCGAAAAACTGTTATATACTTGCTGGATGTCAGTTCGTTTGGGGCAGAGTATACCCATATCTAAAGAACCCCGTAACATTAGAAGGATATTATCTGCTGTCCTTTCCGTCCCCTGCCTCTGCCTCCCCCATCCTCCATGGGGGGCTCAAAGGTGTTCCCCTGATAAATGTCTCGTTCCAATGAGCCTCTCGAACCCTCTGTGCTATCCTCTTGGATCTCCTGGGCAAGGGGATGTAGGTTCTCTTAACAGAAAGTTTTCATTGTGGGTCTCAGAACCAACCCCTTGTTCAACATTGTCAAAAGAAACTCTGGGGTGATGGAGGTGGGGTATGCCCTGTGATTGCGGTATTCCCTTCTTTCATCTCTCTCACTTTTTTCAGCTTTTCTAAGTCTTACTTCACTAATCACTTTGTCTACTCTTTTAGCAGAGGTGTAGTACTAACAAGGGTCTCTGGACTCGATGGGGTTGGAGCTGGAAGAACTCCCATTTGTATCTGCATACTCAGAAACTTCTTCATCATCCTGTCTACATCTGCTTCAGTTAGGCTCTTGGAAGATTGAATGGATGAGGATGTGGACGAGGGTCTTGAGTGGTGCCATGGATATCGTGCCAAAAAGGGCGATGGGAGCCAAAGGGTGATCGGATTCAGCAATAATTGAGGTGAATGGATCTGTGGCGATTTATATGATCTAGGTTTTAGATCCAAAGCTGCTGGATCTGACTTTTTGTCTTGTTTAAGAGGAGGCACTAATAATGCAGCTGAAGTGGCAGTTTTTGTTGGATCCGGAGATGTCTTACGAAATTCTTTTGTAAGAGAATCTCCTTTTTTGTTGAATCTTTCAGGGGGTTGAGCCTAAGAGGTTGTAGATGCAGTCTTAGAGAACAGCAAGCCCCTAAAAATTAACTTATTCTTACGGTTGATTAAGGCACGGGTATTAAACCCTTTATAAATATCACAATCAGAGTCCAGGTGAGAAGGCCCTAAACAATACACGCACTTTGAGTGTGCATCTCAGTTGGGTATTTTGTGGCTGAAGGTGACACATTTTTATAGACCCTGAAGGTTTGTCAGACATAATAAAGCAGAAACAAGGAGTACTGAAGAACATGTTAGAATTTTTTTTTAAGATACGGAAAAAAAAGGAAACTTACCAACAATGGTAAGTAAAAGCAAAAGTACTATACAGGGACAGGAAACCAGTGATGGTACTGAATACTCTAAGGGTAAAAGGGAAAAACAGGGTAAAAACTAAAAAATAACTAGGGTTACAGGGAGGAAAAAAAAGAGTGAAAATATAAAAATTATTAGAATTATATAGAAAAGGCAGCTAACTCACAAAAACTGTTAAAGCTCACTCGAGAGTTCAGTAACCACATCTGAACACTATGGCAGCAAACAAGATCTGGAATATGTAAGCTGACTAGGGCAATATGAGTAAATGGAGGAGCTCGAGAGTTTTAGTGCCTAAGATCTAGAAGCAGCAGCTGAGTCAGATCCAAGGACCGCATCCGAACCCAACAGTTGAGGAAGAATGAAAATGACAACATCAGATCTAGAAGTTCTTTATGTCCTTCTAATGTCTAGCACAGGACCATTGTGGGGTGGGTAACTTTAACTCAAGAGCCACAAGTGCCTTCTAGCAAAGGACCACTGTGGACTGGGAAACTTTACTTCAACAGCCATAAGTGCCTTCTCATTCTACTTGCTGTTGAACAACTTCTCCTTTAGCCTATACCACAGAAGTGAGAAAGTACAGTTGTGTACACTTACCATAAATGTACAGTCATTACATTTGGGTTATCCGCTTGCAGGTAGCCCTCAGTCGGCCTGATTAACAAAGTCTTGGGTCCTGCGTCAGTTGCTGTCCCTTCTTCCATAACGTCAGGTTGTCAGGGGTATAACGCGTGCAGCCGACGCCATTACATCAGTTTGTCTTGTCCCAGATGTCAGGTGCCCCCTAATGGGGAGCAATTAAATATAAAAGTACAATGATATCCCTCCAACAAAAAAGCAAATACACCAAAAAGGCTTTTAAGCATAGCAAAGGAAAGTAGAGGTATAGCCAAAAGAAGTCAGGGGGCTGGAGGGAGGGTAACCAGGACTGCAACAGTGAATACACTCGAACATCTACATTTATGGTAAGTGTACACAACTGTACTATGTTCTTCATGTTTCACTGTTGCAGTCATTACATTTGGGTAGATTCCCAAAGCTATGGTTGGGAGGAGGAATTTAGATAGCATTAGGACAAGCTATAAGGCCTTGCAAGACTGCAGTGACAAAGCCAGCTCTGGATTTAGAGAAAACTGGCAAATGATAATGCTTGGTGAAAGTATGTGCAGACCTCCAGGTAGCAGCTTCTAGGATGTCCCTGGTAGGGACGCATCTGAGAAAGGCTGTAGAGGTAGATGCAGCCCTGGTGGAGTGAGGTCTGATCCCCTGGGGAATAGGTTTTCCATGGTGCTTATAGCAGAAATGAATGCAATGGCCTATCCATTTAGAAATGGTTTGCTTTGATATAGCCTTCCCCTCTGCCCCTGCAGCAAATGCTACCAGCAGTTGTTCAGATTTCCTTTGAGGTTTAGTCCTGTCCAAGTAGAATCTGAGTTGTCTGTGCACATCTAAGGAATGCAGTATCCATTCCCCTTTGTTCTGTGGATTGGGAAAGAAGGTTGGCTGATGAATGGACTGATTAACAGCCACACTGGATACCACCTTGGGCATGAAGGATGGATTGGTCCTGAGGGACACCCTGTCAGCATGAAAGATGATGAAAGGCTCCACTGCCGGGCCTCTAATTCAGATACCCTTCTAGCAGAAGTGACTGTTAAAAGGAAAGCTGTTTTCCAAGAAAGAAATTTGAAGTCTGCAGTAGCTGCTGGCTTGAAAGGAGATAGAGTGAGTTTCTCCAAAACAAAGTTAAGGTCCCAGGCTGGGGTTGGAGCTCTTGTAGGTGGTCTCAAATTTTTGGCCCCTCTGAGGAACTGCTTGAGCAGTGGATGAGAGAAGAGGGGGGGTTCTGTGTTATAATGAGCTGAAATGGCTGAAGCATAGATTTTAATGGAGGAAAAAGACAGGCCTTTGTGAAGCATCTCAGTTAAGTATTGTAAAATCTCAGGTAAATTGGGCACTGCTGTGCTTATCCCTTGAGATTGGTTCCAGGCACAGAATCTTTTCCATTTTTCAGCATAGGATTTTCTAGTGCTAGGCCTCCTTGCCGCTAAAATGATATCCATCACAGGTTTACTGAGGGATGGTAAAGGAGAGATTATGTAATTAGCCAAGCTGCAAGGTTCAGTGTTAGAAGCTGAGGGTGCAGAATCTGGTTCTCCTGCTGAGACAACAGGGAAGAAGTCTGAGGTAAGTGCCATGGGGATAACCGTGACACACTGTGCAGGAGGGGGTACCACTGTTGGCGTCATGATCATGATGAATTGTCTGATTAAGAGCCACAATGGATACCACCTTTGGCATGAATGATGGATTGGTCCTGAGAGCGACCCTGTCCGGATGAAAAATAATGAAAGGCTCCACTGCCATAAGAGCCTGTAATTCTGAAATCCTTCTAGCTGAAGTGACTGCTAAAAGGAAAGCTGTTTTCCAGGAGAGAAATTTTAGGTCTGCAGTAGCAGCTGGCTCAAAAGGAAGGAGAGTGAGTTTTTCCAAAACAAAATTGAGGTCCCATGCAGGAGATGGTGCTCTCCTGGGAGGTCTTAAATTTTTGGCCCCTCCGAGATACTGCTTTAGCAGAGGATGAAAGAAGATGGGAAGTTCTGTGCTGTAATGAGCTGAAATGGCAGAGGCATGGATTTTTATGGAAGAAAAAGATAGGCCCTTGTGAAGAATCTCAGTTAAGTATTGCAGAATCTAAAGAATATTGGGCATTGCTGTGCTTTTTCCTTGAGCTTGGTTCCAGGCACAGAATCTTTTCCATTTGTCAGCATAAGATTTTCTAGTATTAGGCCTTCTAGCCTCCAAAATGACATCCATCACTGGTTTGCTGAGGGATGCCAAGGGTGAAATTTGTTGATTAGCCACGCTGCAAAATTCAAAGTTTGGAGTGGAGTGTGCAGAATTTGGTAGTTCTGCTGAGATGGTAGGTAAGGTGTCTGAGGCAGGTGCCATGGAGGAAGGTGTGACATATTGCGCAGGAGTTGGTACCAGTGTTGGTGAGGCCAGTCTGGAGCAATCAGAATCATTTCTGGTTTGTCCTGTTTGACTTTTAGTAGAACTTTGGAGAGCAGAGGCAGAGGGGGAAAAGCATAGACTGATAGGTTTTTCCAGCTGAATGATAGAGCATCCACTTTCCAAGCTTTTTTGTGATGAATTCTTGTGCAGAATTTGTCCAACTGATAGTTCTGGGGTGAGGCAAATATATCTATGTCTGGGTTACCCCATTTGCGTGTCAACATGTTGAAAACTTGTGGTTCCAGTTTCCATTCATGTGGATCCATAAGATTTCTGCTTAGTTCATCTGCCAGAGTATTTAGCTTTCCTGGCAGGAATTGAGCTTGTAGTTGTACCTGATAGGTCAAGGCTGTGTTCCACAATGCCATGGCTAGTCTGCAAAGGGGGTATGAATGTGCACCCCCCTGCTTGTTTATGTACCACATAACTGTGGTGTTGTCTGTCTTTATCATTAGTTATCCTGGATGAAGGTAGGCCTTGAAGGCTGTCAATTTGCCCTGAATGCACTTCCCTACAAGATGAGCCCCCCAAGCATAGTCTGATGCGTCTGTTGTTAGGGTTTGGGCGGCAGGGGCTGGAGTGAATGGCAGTCCCTTGTTTTGGTGGCAGGCCTCTGCCCACCATAGGAACTCTAGTTGCAGGCAAGGTATAATAGGAATCATCGTTTCCAGGCTGTGACAATGTTGACTCCATAAACTTTTTAAGTACCACTGAAGTTTCCTCATATGCAGTCTTGCATATGGAATTAGAAGAATGCAAGAGGCCATGAACCCCAAGGCTTGCAGAATTTGTCTTGCAGATAGCAGGGTTGTTGTAGCCACCTGTATGAAGTAAGTCATCAATTGAATTTGCTTTTCTGGCGTAAGGTAAGGCATCTGGGCAGTTGTATTCAAGCTTGCACCCAGGAATGTAATTTTTTTAAAAGGGTACCAGTTGTGATTTCTTTTCGTTTATAGTGTACCCTAGACAAGTTAGAAAAAGAAGTTATGTCTTATCATAACGTTCCATCTGTATTGTTGATCCTCGTTCAGTCATTAGGTATGGGTATCAGTTTCGAGCTCGGAACCGAGCTGGCCATTTTCCAAGCTTGTGTCAGCTTCAAACTCTCGAGCAAAACTCTTACCCACAATTCCCCTTTCCATGTTACCTCAGATTGAGTTTGCAAGTTAAAGAAGGTACAGGCTACCTCTGGTCAAATAACCTAAGAGAACTGGATGGTGAGATCCACTAGAAACCACAGGAGGGGGAAGGAAGGAGGGTCATAATGACTGAACGAGGATCAACAATACAGATGGAACGTTATGGTACGACATAACTTCTTTATCTGATATTGTTAATCCTCGTTCATTCCTTATGTATGGGACAGAGTCCCCAGCTACTTCTATTCCTGGGAGGCTCTCATGGAAGGACATTCCTGAGCACCATAGAACCGAAAGATGCTCTTCCCCTGGAGGCCAAATCCAATTTGTAATGACTGATGAAGGTATGGGGCATAGCCCAAGTTGCAGCTGCACAGATGTCATGTAAAGAAGCTCTAGCATGGAAGGCAGCAGAAGTTGCCACCAAACTTGTTGAATGAGCTTTCATGGTAGTAGGCAACAAGATATTACGTTGTGTGTAAATAAAGGTCACACAGTCCTTCAACCATCTAGCTAATGTGACCTTAGCAACCGCCGATCCTAATGTAGGTCCAGAAAAGGCCAAAAATAACTGGTCAGATTTATGAAAGGGTTTAGTCCTGTTTAGGTAAAAACGGATTTGCCTGTGTATATCTAGGGTATGTAGGCAATACTCTCCTTTGTTTGAATGGTTGGGAAAGAAAACTGGCAATTCAATGGCTTGATTAATGGACATTTCAGAGATCC